>NC_090178.1:44054071-44334071 GCF_024679245.1 Pseudorasbora parva
TGATCATATTTAAGGGGAATATGGCATTTAAAAGATAGAAACCCCTTGATCTAATGTGATATTAGAGCACATGTACTGCCACTCACTTAACATTCACATATACTATCATTTTAAAGTGGCATGACACGGAAGTTGCGATATAATATTTTCTTCCTTATTGTAGTGAATATCTGAGTGAAATGGCTTCTCTAACAAGAAGAAATGTTGGATGGGGCTTGATTTTGTCCTTGATTGGATGGTTGTGGTTTGCTATTGGTGGATCTCATGTGAGTGACAGGTTGCCCCGCCCTCGTGCCAGAAAACACATCGTCAGAGAAGAGATGTTACTGCAAGAGGGAGAGAACGTTATTTTGATCAAAGATTATAAGGCACATTAAAGGGTTAGTTCACCCAAAAATGAAATTGATGTCATTAATGACTCACCCAAATGTCGTTCCACACAGTTTAAGATATTTTATAGTCCCAGAGCATATGCAGTCTATGCACACTGTACTGTCCATGTCCAGAAAGGGAATAAAAACATCATCAAAGTAGTCCATATGTGACATCAGTGGGTTAGTTAGAATCTTGAAGCAACGAACATACATTTTGGTCCAAAAATAACAAAAACTACGATTTTATCCAGCCTTGTCTTCTCTTCCGCGTTTGTTTTCAAACCTCGAATAAAGATTAAAACGGCCATGAATCAGTGAATCGATCAATGATTCGGATCACCAGTGTCACGTGATTTCAGCAGTTTGACACGTGATCCAAACTGCTGAAATCACGTGACATTGGCGATCCGAAGTGTGGATAGACTGCATACGCTCTGGGACTAAAATATAAAATATCTTAAACTGTGTTCTGAAGATGAACGGTGGTCTTACGGGTGTGGAACGACATTAGGGGTGAGGAGTTAATGACATCAATTTCATTTTTGGGTGAACTAACCCTTTAATTAAAAAAATAATTAAAGGACAACTCTGGTGAGAAATTACCCTAGGGGTAATTAACAGATGGTTACCGAGTAAATCGTTCTCTGGGATAAGTTTTCATGAAAATCGAATGTAAAGAGTTTTATCTTTAAAAACAGATTAGCTTATAACACTAGTCTATGGGGCACAGAGTAGTGAAATTAAATCGCTAGTTAATACCACTAACAAGGCTCAAAATATCCTCACGGCAGCATAATGAGGGTCCCTACATGCAAACCGAAGCATTGAGAACTTTGTAAGTGTACAAACAGTTTAATAAGAAGATCCTTTATAAACAGTGCATTACGCGTTCACGAACAGGCGCCATCTTGAGAAAACAGTCTCGACTCGTCAAACCACGAGCGCTGTTCTAAGTGATGAACTGTGACTTGGAATCTCTTATGGTCCGTTGTTTCCGGAAGAAAACACTGAACGCAACAGAGAAAATAAATAAATACAAATAAAAATGTCCATGTTATTACATTTCACAAACTTAATTCCTATCGACCAGCTCACTTAGCTGAGCTCTCGTGGATCGATTCATCGAGACTGTTTTCCAAGATGGTGCCTGTCCGTGAACGCGTAAGGCACTATGTTTATAAAGTATCTTCTTATTAATCTGTTTGTACACTTACAACGTTCTCAATGCTTCGGTTTGCATGTAGGGACCCTCATTATGATGCCGTGTTAATGTGAGGATATTTTGAGCCTTGTTAGTGGTATTAACTAGCGATTTAATTTCACTTACCCTGTGTCTACCCTGTGCCCCATAGACAAGCATTATAAGCTAATCTGTTTTTAGAGATAAAACTCTTTACATTCGATTTTCATGAAAACGCATCCCAGAGAACGATCTACTCGGTAACCATCTGTTAATTACCCCTAGGGTCATTTCTCACCGGAGTTGTCCTTTAAATGCATGGATCAATTCTTTATAATAAATACTTAAACGTCTATTTTGATTTCATGGTGACTTTAAAATTTTACTATTTTAATCAGTAGCTTGTAAATTAAATTAAATTTGTAATGCTTTTGTGGAAATTCTTCCTAATATCTGTGTGAATGCAGCATATGGGGTTCTGATTGAAACAATGTGTCAAAATAGCGAAATGTCCTGCTGTGTGACACGCTGAATTTACTTGCACAGCATGTTCTGAATTATAATATACAAATTACAGTTTTCATGAGTTCATTCTAATTTCAAGATTACATGGAATATTTGTAATTAAATAATTTGTATAAAGACAATTCAAAACAAACCAATGAATGCCAAAAGTGGATCAGAAGTGGTTAACTGTTTGTAAAGGTTTTACCTAAACTTGATTTTAGGAAAGTATGTGTCCATTTGTAACTATTCTTATAATCTGATGAACCTTTTTCTGGATTTATAATCTGTCTTTCCTTCCTTCAGTGTGCTGAATCTCTCACACGGATCAGTGGCGCTCTTGCAAACACCGCAAACAAGAGAGAGCGTGTCAAGATCCTGCACAAGAAAAGTGAGAGCCTCCCAAGTAATCTGTAACATTTGTGATCACAATCCTATGAATGTTTTAATATTTTGTGTAATCATTTATAAATGTATCTTTTTATCAGTTGAAGATTTGCTGAAGTATTTGGACCCCCAGTTCACAGACTTCATTGCTGTGCCAGATGCAATGAAACTGGAGTTTATTCTAGCTGGTTAGTGGATTTTTTGTCATCTATACAGTCAAACCAAAAATCTTGACAAAGTGAATAAACTGTATATGCCAGACAGAGAAGCTGATAATGTGAAAACATGCTGATGGTGTCTGAATAAATTTAGCTTTGACTGTATATCAGTGATTCCCAACTGCTTCAGGGCACTCTGATTTTACATTAGAAATAAACTAGCACAATTGTGAATTGTACAAACAACCACATATTAAACAGGGCTCCAGACTAACTGTTTTTTTTAATAGGAGTACATTTTTTAGGAGTGCAAGCAGAGCATTTAGAGGCACAGCTTAAAGGCACAATATGTAAGATTTTTTAAATTTAAATATCTAAACAAAAACACTAGAACGGTGTTATATGTTGTTGACTTGTTTACTTGCGTTATCCCAAATGTTTCCAAGAATGTTTAATTCCAGAGAAATAAGCGATCGCCGGCCTCTAGAGTTTAACCAGGACACAGACCGTGTGTGTGTGTTGTCTATCAATGACATTATATCACAGTGCTGGAAAAAGTTGTGTGAAAGTCCTTTAAAGGTCATGAATTTCACACTCAAAAGGTCGTATTGTATGAACCCTGAAATTACCAATGCAAAAAAAATCGACTATTACTTCCACAATACCATGCAGGGCTCGAAATTAACGCTTTTCTGCTTGTCCGAGACAAGTGGAATTTTTGAAGGGACAAGTGAAAAATAATTTTCTTTTCCCCAACGGACAAGAGCCTGATTAAAACAAAAAAATAACTAGCGAATCACCAAAATGCACGAATGATTGTGCATTAATTTAGTGTAAGTGGCGATCGATAGTGGTGGATAATAATATATGATGAACTGACGATAACAAGGTCGCGCTGTTGACGCTCGTGCAGCCTCTCGAGGAGAAATTACTACACTAGAGCGTTTAAGCCGTTTCCTGAATACCATTATGACTGAAAATGGCACTTCTTTCATATGACAGTTTCATAAACAATTATTTAACATTCACTTACATTTACATTCACTTAAAGTCACTTACATTTTAGATGCAACATTGAGTGCTTTTGTTCGATTTCAGCAGCGAAAATCGTTCACACACAGCAGGACCGTAACGTGTCTCACAGCAACAAGTGTGTTACTGAACGATTCACTGTTTGAATGAATCGTTTTAATGAACGACTCAATGACTCACTCATTAAGACGGCCATCTGCTGCCACCTACTGGAGGTTTAGTTTCATGTTTAAACATTTCTTTCCAACATTTCTTTTTTGTCTATTCAAAACTACAAATCTCTAAACATTATTTAATGCAGTTGTAATTTTTCAGTGTAAATTATTTAATTTGATTGTTAACAGCTCTTATAGTGTCTTAATTTAATGTATTTATCAAATTTACCAATATAAAATTAAACCTGAAGCATAGCCTACATTTAATAAGATTAGGGGGGAGATGCCCTTTATAAAAGGTAAAAATATTTAAAAAATAAAAATTCACAAATATGCAGATTTAAATATGTCAAAGCTGATTGAAAACTGGTGAGAATATTGCTTTAGAATAAATTATAAGTAGACTTTATTAGTGGAGTGATGTACTAAATAGGGTATAGGGGGCAATTTCAAACATAGCCCTGTTCTGAGCTGTATTTGTCTGAGCTGAGAATTGGTCTGGATAGTGCAGCTCAAACGAGTAGCGCTGTTTCGTTCCGCTTTCGTTTGGTTTGCCCTTTTGATGTTTCTCATATGCAACAGAAATGGCAACTCTTATCAGTTGGACAACGTGGTGGTGGCACCAATGCGACCTCTAACAAAATGTAGTGGTTCCAGCAGGAAAAAAAAGACCATTTGGTGCAGTGGTGTGATATATTTTGTATTTAATACTCTCAACAATGTATCTTCTCCCTCTATATCTCCAGAGGAAGAGTTTCTACGTTCACAGGCCACATTATTGGAGCAGGTGCACAATCTGGAGCCTCTTCTGGACAGTAACCACATTAAAGGTAAAACACTCACTATTGCTGTATTTGTGTAAATTATTATTTTCTTTTAGTATAGCTGAGGTTATCTCCATTCCCCCCCCCCCCCCCCCCCCCTCCCCATCTTGTTTTTACAGCGGTTCCCGAGTTGACCACTAAAGTGCAGCGGTTGTCACAAATCCACATTCAGCAGCAGGTTACAAAAAATATTTTTTCTCCTCCGTTATCTTCTGTGCTAAAAAATTCTGATAAATTGTACACAAGTTAAAGGGTTAGTTCACCCAAATAGGAAAATTCTGTCATTAATTACATTGACACCCGTCAGACCTCCGTTCATCTTCAGAACACAAATGAAGATATTTTTGTTGAAATCCGATGGCTCAGAAAGGCCTTCATTAACACCAATGCCATTTCCTCTCTCAAGACCCATAAAGGCACTAAAGATGTCGTTACAAAGCCCATCTCACTACAGCGGCTCTACAATCATTTTATGAAGCGACGAGAATAGTTTCTGTGTAGAAAAAAACTAAATAACGACTTCTACTGATGGGACGATTTCAAAACAAAGCTTCGAACCGTTATGAATCAGTACTGATTCATGATCCAGATCGCGTGTCAAACTGTTGAAATCACGTGACTTTGGCGATCCGAATCATGAATTGATACACTGATTCATAACGGTTCAAAACTTTGTTTTAAAATCAGCCCATCACTATATAAGTCGTTATTTCGTTTTTTTTGCGCACAAAAACTATTCTCGTAGCTTCATAAAATTATTGTAGAACCACTGGAAAATATCTTCATTTGTGTTCTGAAGATGAACGGAGGTCTTACGGTTGTCGAACGATATTAGGGTGAGAAATTAATGACAGAATTTTCCTTTTTGGGTGAACTAACCCTTTAAAGTACAGTGTACTCAGTAAGATGTACATAATTTAAAGGTGCAGTAAGCTTTCATATAGCTCAAACAATAGAGAGTGGCATTAGCAACGCAGGTCATTCCCAGGGAAAGCAAAAACTGACAAAAATGTAAAACGTGGACCTTGAATGCAGTGTAAGCCTAAGTTGATCGTAGATACCAAAGATGGTGGCAATTGTTCTACTGATAAAGTTAAGCTTGCTTAATGTGATTTTGGGAAATACAGCCCTGAGCTTTACTGACAGACTGAGAGGAGCTGCAACAATTTCAAATATGAGACAAATAATGTGTATTTTGAAGATGAAAACAGCACACAGCAAAAATCTAACAAAAAAAAGTATAATATGGCCTCTATTATTATTATTATTATAGTCAGCTTAACCTATGTAATATTAAGCCAATCTCTCCAAACCTGTTACCTGAGTGGTTTTCAGCAGATGATTTTACAGTGGTTTGACATTTGATAGTGATTTTTAGACTAATCATGAACCGTTTTCACTCTCAAGTGCATCCATCTTCAGTGATGGATATTATAAAAACAAATTATTATAATTACAAGTTTGTCTAAAAAAGGATAGTTGACCCAAAACTTCTGTCTTCATTTACTCACCCTTGTCTTTTAGTCACATTATGATAAGATAGAAAAATAACATTGCTACTATTAAATCATGAGAAACTTTAAATTCTAAATTAAATTGTAATGGAGTAAAAAGTATTATTTTACCTTATAAATGCAATGAGTACAAGCTTTGGGTTTTAACTGAACACAAGTAAAATACTGATTCTAAAAAATAATAATTAAATTAGTGAGGTACTATTATTACTCAAATACTTTTTACACCTCTGCTCTCCTCCTATGCGCATTCACAGGTTGAGTGGTGTAGGCTGTTTTTACATGTATATTAGCAGCATATAGTTTCACCATCACTAAATGAGAACATGTCGTGAAGAATGCTGAGTCTCCTTCCTATACAAACATATATCATCCCTGATTGACTTCCACAGGACCAGAATGAAGAATTGTCTGCTGAAGTGAAAAGGCTGTTTGAAGAATACAACAAAATGGTATCCTTACTTGCCGTGAAAGTTTAACTTCTACTTGATTATATTTGACTGCTTGCCATGTGTTCAGAACTCCCTGCAGCTAAAAACAGCACACAATGAGCTCATTTTTCAACATGAATCCTTTCACATGACTGCCTTACTATCCTTAACCTTTTCACAGATGTTTCTTTTATCGAAACAGTTTTCACAGTGGGATGAAACTCTGCGGATGCTGGAAGGACCCAAGCAAGGCCAGCCAATAGATTAGGATTGTAACGCTCAGATTGATGTTTCATTGTAAAATGTTGCATTCAGCACTCTTCATTACAGATATGATTAATAAAGCAGCACTGTCATTCCTAAACGTACCTTGTATTTAAGTGTTGTTTAAGGCTTTTGCCTACCCTTCATCTTGTACAAATATGCTTATCTTACTGTATGATACATAATCATATGCACATTACATTTGTGTTTACAATATATTCCAACCATTCTCTTCTAAAGTAGAGTTGAGGAACTCGTTTTAATTTATTTATTCCAGCAATTGTAAGGATGGTGTGTGTATGTGGGTAGTTTTTTTTACTGCCTTAAATTTCACTTCCTAAATTACCATGAATAAACCATGAAAGTGCCACTGTAGTATTTGTCTTTTTTGGAGTTATCTGCAGGAGACATTAAAGGGGTCATGCCATGAGGTTTCCATGGCCGAGCAGCTCAGCCAAGCTTTACATCACCAAGTGCAATGCAAAGCGTCAGACGCAGTGGAGTAAAGCACGCCCACATTGGACTCTAGAGCAGTGGTTTTCAAACCTGTCCTGGAGGCACCCCACCCTGTCTTTCCTAACAAGCTGATGAGTTTAATCAGGTGTGATAAATGAGGGAGGCACACAAACTGTGCAGGGCTGGGGTGCCTCCCGGACAGGTTTGAAAACCATTGCTCTAGAGCAGAGGAAACATGTTCTCTGAGTGACCAATCACGCTTCTCTGTCTGTCAATCTGATGGAAGAGTCTGGGTTTGGTGGTTGCCAGAAGAACAGTACTTGGCTGACTGCATTGTGCCAAGTGTAAAGTTTGGTGGAGGGGGATTATGGTGTGAGTTTTACAAGCTAAACTTGGCCCCTTAGTTTCAGTGAAAGGAACTCTTAATGCTCTTAATTTGGTCAAATATATTGAGAAAGTGAGGTTGCATTTTTTGGGGATTGTTTTTAATTCCACTATAAACTAAAAGTGTCTTTTAAAAAGTGTTAGGTCGACTGATATGCGACCTATATATATATAAAATGTAATAAACTATGTATAAAGAAATTATATTTTCATTAAAAACAAAAATTTTACCAAGTTTGTATGGTTATTATATATAAAGCTTTTATTTATTAAAAAGCTTGGCACATCTATTTGTGGGCAGTTTCTCCCATTCTTCTTTGCAGGACCTCTCAAGCTCCATCAGGTTGGATTGGGGGCGTCTGTGCACAGCCATTTTCAGATCTCTCCAGAGATGTTCAATCGGGTTTAAGTCTGGGCTCTGGCTGGGCCACGCAAGGACATTCATAGACTTGTCCTGTGGCCACTCCTTTGTTATCTTGGCTGTGCGCTTAGGGCCGTTGAATCTTCGCCCCAGTTTTCATCAAGGATTTCTCTGCATTGCTGCATTAATCTTTCCCTTGATCCTGACTAGTTTCCCAGTTCCTGCTGCTGAAAAACATCCCCACAGCATGATGCTGCCACCACCATGCTTCACTGTAGGGATGGTCTTGGCCAGGTGATGAGCGGTGCCTGGTTTCCTCCAGACATGACACTTGGCCATTCAGGCTAAAGAGTTAAATCGTTTTATCAAACCAGATAATTGTTTCACGTGCCTTTTGGCAAAGTCAAGGCGGGCTGTTATTTGCCATCCAGCCACACTACCGTACAGGCCTGATTGGTGGAGTTCTGCAGAGATGGTTGTTTTTCTGGAAGGTTCTCCTTTCTCCACAGAGAAACACTACACTGGAGCTCTGTCAGTGACCATCGGGTTCTTGGTCACCTCCCTTACTAATGCCGCCTTGACATGCTATTGGAAATTTGATAATCCCACGTCTGAAGTCGTGATTACGAGCTCATGCCATTCAAATTTTGAAATGGGAGGACAATGATGTGCAATTTTTACCTAGGAAACTCATATTTACGATAATTCCTCCCACGATTGCTCAATTTGGCCAGGGTTTGTAGCCTACAGGGTTTGTCAAAGGCTGTGAATACTTAAATGTGATTTTTATTTTATTTTTTAAATAAATTTGCAAAGATTTCAAACAGACTTCTTTCACGTTGCCATTATGGGGTATTGTTTTTAGAATTTAGGAAAATATATATATAACTTTAATCCATTTTGGAATAAGGCTGTAACATAACAAAACGTGGAAAAAGTGAAGCGCTGTGAATTCTTTCCGGATGCACTGTACAAATGTGAATCAGACATAAAAATCTTCCAACAAGGTTTAGAATTAATTATTTTACTCTTATGAATATCCAGTTGACCAAGACATCATACGATTAATCGTAAAATAACCATTTTTGGATGTTATGTCACAATTACTACCAGATGTTTGTTGAACATGGATAGGGTATATATCTTCCCAGAATTTTTTGGAATGGTAACACAACAAAAGATTTTTCTCTGGCTGATCTGAACAAAATGAGCTCCCCTATGAGTTGGGATGTCGTGTAAACGTACCCTGAAGGCATACTCAGTCTCACACCAAGAACGATAACGAAAAAGAACTATTAGTGGATAAATTGAGCCAGGAAACACCAAGATATCCTGGCTTAATCCCTCATCCTAGAACAGCGAGCGAAGAATGAAAGTATGACGTGTTAGAGAAGCCCCGCCCACCAGGCTGTGTAATGGTCACGTGAAATACAAACTGACCAACAGTAGCGCGCGCTTTGGGGTGGTAGCGAATTTTGAAACGGTTGTTGAACAAAACATTTACAATCACACCGTCAGATTGACCTCCTTTTTTCGTCTCCGTGTAAGTATACTGTTTAAAAATACATTTGAACATCGTTCAAAATGTTAAGATGTTGATTGTCAATCATTTAAACAACAATGCGCTTTGCAATGCGATTGTCAACGACGAATGTTCTGTTGGGAAGTGAGTTTAGCCGAATAGCTGCTAATCACCCGAGCACAGTGGAGCTGTTCTTCAGGTTAATAATCACAGCAAGCTAAAAATAATGATGTCAAGTCATGAATTTGATTAAAGTTAAGGTCTAGGATTAAAAACTAGCTCAGATGCTGAAAGGCCCCCAGACTTTACTCTTGTAACGTTAGTTTTTGTGCATCATCTTCATCAAAACAAACTGTAAATGTCATTTTTAGCAACGCCTGGCCTTTGAAAGAGACCTAAAACTTAACGTTGGAAGTTATTTAACGGTAGGCTTTGTGCACTTTGAATATTTTATTACGAGCCATTAACATTAAAGGTTTAATAAGACGTTTAAAATGACAGAGACATGCATATAGAAATAGACTGAAGATGTCAATGCAGTACAGTTTTGTTTTGGGTTGTAATATGAATATATAGCTGCATATAAACTAGTTTAAACATTTTAAACTAAAATTGTAAATTGAAATTAAATAAATAGTATATTATATTATATTTGAGGGATCCTGTTTGCAGAGACTTACATTGTAGGTTATGTTAATAGTAGAGGTGTAACAAATATATCGCAACAAAAAATAAATAAATGCAACAATATGTATTGTGAATAGTGACAATATACTATATTGTGTATAGTACACCCAAAATGAAAATTACTGTGAGAAAAAAATCACGTTTATGGAGCTTATTGTCACTACTACATTACTATATAATGTATAATAATACAACGGGAGAATATTTGTGGGTCCTCCTGATAATGGGTCTATTTCCAGTATTTTATATTTTTTATTTCATATTATTATTTTATATTTCCAGTATTCCAGTTATTTAAAAACGTGAAAAACTATTTTAAATATAGCTAGTAGTTACTGACAGTGCAAGCATATTTATTTAAAATAATTCTGTATTTTCAGCTTCAGAATCATGAGTATTTTTGTTCTGGTGTAACCATTGTCCTGTGCATTGGATTCCCAGCACTAAGTCCAAGTCCAAGCCTATTCATTTCCATCCACAATGGAATACCACATTTATCATTTTAATGAACAGACATAACGTTTTCATGTCTTTGGGTATTGCTATAATCTCATATTGTGAGTTCAGTATCATGATATTTATCGAATCGTGATATGAGGGTTATCGTGACACCCCTTGTAAATGGTAAAAAGCTTTATTTTGCAAAGAGACATATTCATGTGTATAGACTGAACATGTCATATTTCCAAAGATGTCAATGCAGTACGGTAATTGTGATGTGTTGTAATTTGCAAATCCTCATTGATGTTTGTGTTGTGTAGTGTGCAGAGATGGATGAAGAAGAGAGTACAGAGCGACAGATGCAGATTGCCATGCTGTGTCAACGGCTGGCAAAGATGAAGCGATTATTCAATGATGGTAATAACTTTCAGATTTGAGTATTTTCATATTTATATATTTTCAGGGTACATGCACTTTAAACCTTGCTCTATCTGGAAATATCAAATTTGTGACTTGTGAATATATAAAGTGCCTGACTTGGGAATATATTTTGGAAGTAAGTTCACTCAAGAATTAAAAATGATGTCATTAATTACTCACCTTCACTCATCTTTGCAACACAAATGAAGATATTTTTTTATCAAAGCTGAGCCAGTTCTGTATTTTCCATTGACAGCTATGCAACTACATCTTTGATGCTTCAAAAAAATTTTGTAAAACTAATCCATAATGAATTGTCAATTTTTTTTAAACATAAACAGAAGCTCAACCGAACCTGCTTGATGCTCGAGATCAAACCTCTCAAAGTGCTAGTTGCGTAGCTGTCAATGGAGTGGTAGACATTGCTCAGATTTTATTAAAAATATCTTATTTTTTTGTTCTGAATATGAATGAAGATCTTACAGGTTTGGAATGATATAAGGGTGAGGAATTAAAGGGATAGTTCACCCAAAAATTTAAATTAGCCCATGGATTACTCACCCTCAAGTTATCCTAGGTGTATATGAGATTCTTCTAGTTATATTAAAAAAAGTCCTAGCTCTTCCCAGCTTTATAATGGCTTGGTTAAAGGGTTAGTTCACCCAAATACGAACAGGATTTATGTTATTTTTTTACCTCATATCCAATTAATTCAAGTATAAATGTTTATAATTATGCTCTGAAGAATTTAATCTTTCTGGGAGCAATTTCTAAAATATTTATTAGCAATCCTATTGCCATAATTATAAAAGCCAAGGAAATTAATTGGTTAAAACTAGTAGTCAGCCAGACCGTAACGTTTACTGCTTTTCTTCCATGCAGATGACACGGATTACATCAACCAGGCCATCAGTTCAAACTCACCTGACACCTGCCGGACATTTCTGACCAATCTGGAAAAGAAAGGCAATCCTCAAACAGATCCTAGCCTTCTCACTAAGCTTATCGACTGCTACACGCGTGTCTTTTCCAGCATGCCTGTGGGGAAGTACGGTCAGAATGAGAGCTATGCCAAGATGCTGGTCAGATGTGCCGAGTTAAAAGCGTAAGTTGCCTTTCATCTTCTGTTTCAATCTGGTTTAAATTAATAATTGCATCCTTTCCTCATTATGGATAGGTGTGCTATGTAGGATTATTGCAGTAAAATATCCAAAAACCACCAGTGTTATAGTGTCATATATTTTGTTCCGTTGTGTTCTTACAATATCCCAAATGTTTCCAACTATTTGTAAATTGTGAGATAATTGCTATTTTAGCAATGCCTTCTCCTACGTACGTCCGCTCAATTTTCATTTTTCTTCAGTACTCCGTCTGGGACTGCTGTGTATTCTTAGGTTTTCTCTGAACAAATTTTTCAGGAGAGTCAGGACCTCTGTTTAACGTCTCACCCGAAGGACGGTGCTCTTTGACAGTACAGTGTCCCCATCACTATATTGGGGTGTTAGGACCCACAGGGTGAGCGCCCCCTGCTGGCCTCACTAACACCTCTACCAGCAGTAACCTGGTTTTCCCAGTTGGTCTCCCATCCAGGTACTGACCAGGCTCAGCCCTGCTTAGCTTCAGTGGGAAACCAGTCTTGGGCTACCGGGAGATATCGCTGCTTGTAATAGAAAATAGAGCAGTGGTTCTTAAACCTGTCCTAGGGGCCCTTCACCACTGCATGTTTTGCACGTCTCCCTCACCGTACACCTAATTCAACTTATCAATTCATTAGACATACAAAAGATGAAGTGCTGGGTGGTCCCCAGGACCGGTTTGAGAACCACTGGAATAGAGGATGATATTTTGAAGCCCCAAAAAGTGCCTGACAAGATGTTTGGTCTGGAAACTCACCATTCACAGCTCAATCTGAGCGGCGGGATAAACGGTGGTCTTTCAAACTCCCTCACCAACCAGAGCAACGAAGGTGAAGCAGAGCTTGTTGACAGATTAAACTTTCGTCGTATCCGGTCGGCAAATCTCCGAACACATCTTCCCTTTTTAAGAATGACTTCAGTGCCGTTCTTTGTCCTTTTCTCAGAGAAAAGCTTAACTCCAAGTCTTCCAGAGTCGCGGTCAGAGCTGATTCAAAAGACTGCCGCTGTTCCCCAGTTTCTGTGTTTCCTAGAAGCACGCAAACGCAATTCGGCTGTCATTATGCTAAGCCCCACTCACCGACTCTATACACAATGTGATTGGCTTGACCAGGGTTTGGTTTTTCCAGCTCAGAAGTGTATTCTGCTAGACAACACTCGCGGCAGATTAGATTTGCTGCGGCTAGGGTGCGTCTAGATTTCTAGGCTAGTGCATCCGTCCATCATAAAAAATATCCACACAGGTTAATAAAGGCCTTCTGAAGTGAAGCGTTTGTGTGAAAAAAATATCCATATTTATAACTTTAAATGCAAATATTCAATATCCGAATATTTAAAGCTTTTTTCCATATGAAACTAAACGGGTCATATGGTTTGATGCTAAGTTTCCGCTAGGAAAAATGGTGCCGGTCAAAGTGACCGGCAGAGGTTTCGTTTCTGGACATTTTGATGATATGCCGGTCAAAAACTCCTGAAAGCAGTTTATGTAACTTTAAAAAAAATTACATAATCAGGCCGTATATGCAACATGTTTATTAGCCTAACTTTCAAATAGACGGAAAAAAAACATGAACGTCCGATTGGCGTCAATCAACCAATTTTTTTTAACTCATAGGCGTAATTTGCGGGTGGGACAGGTGGGACATGTCCCCACCACTTTTTTAAGACATCTTGCTTCACGGATGAACCTAACTAATACAAACAAAACATCTCTGGTTAACTAGAAGAGTATCATTTCATTCGTTTGTTAAATAAGAGGCGATCAGGCGCTCGTTGCCGCTGTTATCAGTGACGCAGATTTCTCTTGCGCCTGATGCAGTCTTCACACAGACGAGCGCTTTAATCTAACGCTTAACGCCGTTGCAGAGACTTTCTGTTTGTTCCGGTCAGATCGCGAAACAAAATGCACAAAAACTGTTCCTGCTCTTGATGTACAACCACTGATGGTATTCGGTTTTGATGAGAGAAAAAATAGGCTACGAGGGCAGATTAGAAACGAGAACTTCTGACAAGTTTAACAGACTAGACCAGTGATTAAGCAAAGTGTGCAAATCTATTTGCCTTTATTCAAGTGAAAAATCTTGCCACAACACTATTGTGTTTAGATGCAATAATTAAACGCAATTAATACATTTAATTATAAACTCAGTATGTCTCATTTAGTTGGTAACATTTAAATTGGCCACCGTGTGAAATGACAAAATCATATAATAGAATATAACAGTATACTGATAACTGCAGGCAACGTTAACTCCGATAACGGTATCGATAAGAGGCAGTTTTAATCTGACAATTTGACCGAAAAGATTTCATTTTGTCGGACATTTAATTTTTTTCCCGGCCAATGTCCGGTAATTACCGGACAACGGAAACCCTGGTTTGATGTGAGGGTGAGAATACAAAGACAGAGCTTTAGTTTTGAGTAAACTATTATATTTTTTAAACAGTATAAACATAACTTCTTTGGACTGTCAGATGTTTTAATGTATTTTTAATGTCTCTCTTCACCAACAGTATCCAGGATGTAAATGATGCACAAGCTAGTTTTGACATAGCGAGATCTCACTGTAAGGATTTTGCCTTCGTTCACATTGCTTATGCTCAGTTTGAGCTTTTGCAAGGTAAGGAGACTAGTGACGTCAGACATATTTGTGACCTTGGACCACAAAACCAGATTTCGAACTGAATAAAGTTTTTTTTTTTTTAAAAAGAATGCTTTTCCATTGATATTTGTATCTTAATATTGAGAAAATTCTCTTTAAAGTTGTCCAAATGAAGTCCTTAGCAAGACATATTACTACTAATAATACAATTGATACATTTACGGCAGGACATTTACAAAATATCTTCATGGAACATGATCTTTACTCAATATTCTAATGATTTTTGGCATAAAAGAAAAATCGATAATTTTGACCCATACAAGTATTGTTGGCTATTGGCACAGATATACCTGAAAGACTTATAACTGGTGTTTTGCTCTAGGGTCACATTTAGCTTTTGCCTCTTTCAAAATGTTTGCTCATTGAGAGCACATGATCATGAAGTTGCTTTTATTCTCCCCAGGCAACTTTAAGAAATGCACTTTGATTCTTCAGAAGGCTTTTGAAATGAATGCTAAACCCAGGCACGTTCTGGAGGCTGCCGTGCAGAATCTGAATGTAGGCAAACGCCAGCTCCTCTTACACGAAGATAAAGAGAACATATCAGGTTTGTGTAGACTACATTTATGATGCTTTTAAGTCCATTTGGGAGCATGTTTGTGCATTATTAAAAACATGACAGAGAGAATGTAACACTAAAATGTTGGAATTAGGGTCCACAAACGACAGAATTGTCATATTTGGGTAAACTATTAATTTATTAAAAGCAAAAACATGTGAAGATTTGCTGTAAGTATTTGATTCTGTCATACTCATCTATGTAATGTATGCTTTGCTTTCTATGAATCATGCTTGTCTTTTAAATGACTTGTGAATTATCTCTAGTATCTGCACATGAAAATGCTCACGATTCTGTGAGAAGCAGATCCAGAACATCAGATGGAACATGTGACCTGCAGGCCAGCAGCACTCTCCCCCATGGGTATGATACATTTAGCTCATTTATTGGATGTTGTAAACAGTGATACGTCACATAATTGTGCCATATCACGCAAAAGATATATTGTTTAAAAGCTGGTTGTCAGTAAGTCTTTTTTTAAATAGTCTTTTATTCAACAAGGAGACTTTACATTGATCAAAACTGAAAGTAACAACGTTTATAATGTTACAAAAGATTTATTTTTCATATAAATCCTGGTTTTAAACTTTCTATTTATCAAAGAATCCTTTAAAAAATGATCACAGTTTTGACTCGAATATGAAGCAGCACAACTGTTTTCAACATTGATAATAATCATAAATGTTTCTTGAGCAGCAAATCATCATATGAGAATGAGTTCTAAAGGATCATGTGACACTGAAGACTGGAGTAATGATGCTAACATTCAGACTTGATCACAGGAATAAATTACATGTATACAAATATATTTAAACTCTTATTTATTACAATTTCTATTGGTACATTTTATGTATGAACAAATAAATCAAGGAATGGTGCGAATAAGAGACTTAAAGAAAATTAAGAGACTTACTTCCTGCTCTGCTTCACACTACAGTAACGTTAATAACCGCATCCATGAACATGATTTCTGCCCAAATCCTATTTTCCACCGGCTGTGAGGTGAAGACCACATGTCCCAAGATGCTGCGTTCAAACTTGGCGTCATCAAACTACACATTTGTTTTGAATAGGCGCCCTCTAGTGGACGGAAAGTTGCATAGTGCACCTTTAAACAGAAAACAGAAAAACAAAGAAATTCTTATCGACCGCAAAACTTTAGATTTTTTTTTCCCTTTTATAGAATTACACTAGCCCTAATGCTCAATATATACAACAGTTTTTAGATCATGCATGTAACAGCCTCTGGTGGTAAAGCAATAGGGATTTCACGTTGGAGTCATTGACGCACCATATCTTGTAAAATGTTCGGTCAGTACCGTCACTCCCTAACACAGACTACGTGTGATTGCGAACTCGAAAGTGAAACTGAAGAGCGAGCATACATTCAAAGGCGATTTCAATACTCTATACTTCTGATGTTCGCAAATTATAGGCCTATATGTACAGGTGATTGTGTGTTATATGGGTAATACCAGTGTGAACATTTCCTCCTTCCTGTTTCACATGACAGAATTATTTCTTAACCATAAAGAAATGAATGATGTTAAATGTTCTGAATTCCAGGAGTGATCAGAAGTTCAGCCCACAAGATGAGAACATGCCTGTGTGGAGAGCAGGGTCACAACAAAGAAGAACGGCCATGGTAAGGTGTCAGAAGAGGTCAGATAACAGCAAGCCGCATTTGAATGTGGCCGAGCATGTACTTATTTTTGCTTCTCCCTGCAGGCAGAAAGAGTGCCCATGGTGCCTCTCTCGATCCCTGAAAACGAGAGCAGTGACTCTGACTGTCTTCAGAAACCAGAAGCTCCTGTTAGCTACAGTTTCTCCAGGTGAGATGTCGAATCTGTGCAGGGGTGGATGGGTGATGTCACCTAAAGCAAATATTGCTGATTTGATTATTACTATTATGCAGTACTATATGAACTTCTGGGATTTCATTTCTTGAAACAATCATAACAAACTGGCCAATTACCACGTGGATCATATAGATCAAAAACTGTTTTATGGAGATATTTCATATACTCTAGTGCTCTAAACATGAAACAGCACAGTGTATGCGCACATTTAATCACGTCTTCTTTAAATGAAATATATCTGCAAAAAAGGGCACCGATACAGCCGTACGTCTGATCATAAACGCAATTATTCTGATTAGGGATGTGCGATATACCGGTACTGGAAAAATACCGGTATATATTTTATTTAAAACGGTACGATATCATGATTTGGCACATTTCGGTATATGCTGCTTTTACGAAGTTCACCGCTAGATGGCAGTGCGCTACCCAAACTGACCCGAAACAACCGGCTAATGTGACAACAACATAGATGGACAAAATGGATAAAGCATAGACTGTAAAAAAATATGGACGTAGTGTCCGTGACGTCACCCATAGGATTCCGATAAGCCGTTCTGAAGCTTAAAGTATGGGCGAGCTGGGCGTTGCCACCTTGTGAGCGAGTCATCGCGTGTCACTCCCGGATAACAGAAAAGGAGCAAAAAGGCGGGATGTGCGCGGAGCTGAGGTGACGCAATAACTATAGACGGCGGATAAATGGCTATCCACTTGTAATCACGCCCTTAATTATGCAGAACCTTAAGGCTTTATATAACGTAAACGAATGAGTTATAAAAAAATTCACCCCCCTCACAGTTGTCATGAAGATCAAAATTAGCCTTATAAGCCAAAACCACAATTTGTACCAGGCTGTAAACATGTTTTTTTCTGCTTTAAAGTTGAGAATTTTAACATGGGGCTCAATGAGATTCTGCTCCTGTCTGGAGCCTGTCCCTAGTGGCCATTTGAGGAATTGCAGTTTACATTACTTCCGTATTGGCTTCAAGAGAGATCGCGGGAGGTTGCCGCTTGGGATAAAGCAGTTGAATCTCACTCAAGATGCCCAAAACGAATTAATAAAGAGAGGAGTAGAAGTGACATTTGTAATGACTTTGCTTATAAAACTGATGAAGAACCATCAAACCTAGCCAAGAAGCATCTATCACTACCCTGACTTTAAGACTTCTTAAGAGATCGACAGGTCAGTGAACCATTCAAACCATCTCATTTAGACATTTATTTTCTTTTAACACTGATCAACGCACACACATAGCCTAACATAAGACCGAATATCACAATCTCCAGCGTTCGTTTCAACCAATGACATTTAGATCTCATTATATTTGCACGCGTACTATTACACTATTTACATTCACGTTAGACACACCCGACTGTGTTTATGTGAATACTCACTAAAGATGGACATTTGTACATAATTCTGTGTATTTGACTGTTTAAGGAAACTTAATGTGTAATGTGCGAGCGTGACTAAGTGACAGGCGTGTGTGTGTGTGTGTGTGTGTGTGTGTGTGTGTGTGTGTGTGTGTGTGTCGTATGAGCTCATATCTCCTGTAACTGTTATTACGAAATGCTATAAAATCTCTTGCGTGTTCAAATGATTTCCGTTCTCCATCCCGAGACGAGCGTGAAATGTTGAATCGGATTATGCAGATTGCTTTAGTGTAGTGCGATGTCTTTTGAAACCAGAAGCAATTAGCTAGTTTTGAGAGATTTTTGCTGAAATTATTTCTCACAAGAAAGTTTTCAAATGACTGATTTGATGTGATAAGCTTCGCTGATTAATTTACTAATAAACATTTGTGGTAATTTCCCACTTTATATACTCAAAACTTGCATAATTGTTCTCATTCGCGTGCAATATACCCACGCTAATATCAGACCTTGTGGTATCGATTTGATATCGGTACTTCGGTATTAGATTGTGGTACCATACCGAAGCCAAAATTGTGGTATCGAGCCATCCCTAATTCTGATACAGAGTAGACAATGACGTGGACCGAAAATTCAAAGATGAATGGGCAGAAAAGTCTTTCTTTCTGTGTTAAACTGATGTGTATCATTTGTTTAGAGACTAGCACTATTATTGGTTGTTGTCTCCTCACAGCATCATTTTATGGGGCTTTGCAAACCTGTATCTAGTGTGGAATTTTTCTACAATATTCTTTCGTCGTGACAGTAAAATAGGGCATCCTATGAAATAGCCTTTAGTGCTTGTGCCTTTGAGTTTTTTTTCCTGCAAAATGTATTATATGCATGCGTTTTAAAGCAATATCAAGAGCTATGTTCATCTCACTCAGGGTGGGTCTATGCCAATAGGGCAGAGTACCTCAGCAGTTGTGGGCGGGGCCTGAGCATACGCAACGTCAAAAATGCTAGAATCTGCAAACGGCTTGTTCTGAGACTCTGCTTATGATTTATGGGGATTAAAAAAAGAGAAATAGGTGGATTTTTACCATTATAGGGTGGTTGTGTACACACTGCTCTCACACATTTATGTTCAAACATGTCAAAGTGAATTTTGCATAATGGGTCCCCTGTAATGTTTGGTTTTCTACAGGCAAACAAGTGGTTCAAGTGTCCGCTCCACATTCCCGATGTGTTACTCCAAGAAGGGCACTCCAGATGGAGACTCCTATAGTTTACTGAACCTGAAGGTATAAGAGTCGTCTGGCCTTACTATAGACATGAACTCTCCAGTGCTGCGAGTTTTGTGTCATAGTAACAGCATAGCACTAGTTTTATTTCAAGTCCATACAGTACTGAATAGTGTCTTCCTTTTTATGCAGCCATCCATGATATTTCCAGATAAATTGAGGGAAGACATTGAACAGGGTGACACCTTCTCAGCACTTCTACACAGAGCAGAAAGAAAAGAAACTTCTAGAATGGAAGGTAATTTTAAACTAAGATATTTACTGTTCAAAGGAGCAGTTCGCCCAAAATGATTTATTTTAGCCTGTTCCCCTGACAAAGCTATCATATGACTTTTGGTTTGCTCATTTTTTGTAGTGCACTCCTTTCTTCAGTCTTCTTTCTTCCATAGAAACCACCGACATCAACCAGCTCATCAGCACAAACTCTCCTGAAAGTTGTCAGATCTTCCTGAAAAGCCTAGAGAAGAGAGGAGACCCTGGTTCAGACTCCACGTTTCTCTCCAAACTCCTGGACTGCTACTCTAAAGTGTTTGCCAGGTTTCCTTTGGCAAAACATTGCAAAACCGAAAGCTATGCTCGAATGCTGGTGCGATTTGCAGAGTTGAAAGGGTAAGTCAATGATAGATGGCACTGAGTAACGATTTATCAGATGATATCTTGAGTAATTTGTTCTTTGCCACCTCCACAGAATTGAAGATCCAGAAGATGCTCAAGATCATTTCAGTATTGCCAGATCACACTGCAAAGCTTTTGCTTTTGTGCATATAGCACATGCTCAGTTTGAGCTCTCACAAGGTAATAAATGAGATTTGGTTGCTTTAGTAAGAATGTGGTCATTTAAATAGTTAGTTTAGCCAAACATGTAAACTCTGTTATTCTCACCCTCATTTTGTTTCAAGACTTTTGTTCATCTTCAGAACACAAATTAAGATCTTTTTGATGAAATCTGAGAGCTTTCTGTCCCTCCATTGACATCTATGCTAATACCACTTTGATGCTTCAAAAAGTTAATGAAAGCGATTGTAAAAGTAATCCATATGAATTGAGCGAGGAGAAATTAAAAAAAGAGAGACTTGATCACCTTTTATGATTAACAGATTGAATTTAAGCTTTTATTTATATCAACATTCATCAACTCACACACTTAATGTGCAAGAACCGATGAGGTTCATTCTCGTGTTATGCAGCACGTTTGAGCTTCAGCAAGAGATTTGTTCTCGTACGAGTCATGCAAGTACATTTGAGCTTCTGTTTATGTTTGCTGATCAATTTTTAAATGTGAATAAAAGCCTACATTTAAATATTTACATCATATAAAGCGATCAAGTCTCTTCAGAAATTTTGGACCTGACCACTCAATTCATATGAATCAGTTTTACAATCTCTCCAGGAACTTTTGGTAGCATTCAAGAGGTAGTTGTTTAGATGTCAATAGCCCCTTTCACACAGCAATACTGGTAAATAACCGTATGATTACCAGAATTAAACAAATATGCTGTTCACACAAGCAATGGTGTTCTGGTCAAAAATGATAACGCGTTCTTACTTCGTATGTGAAGATACGGGTAATCTTCATTATGTGTCCACACAGAGCACATAATTACCGGTAATTTATGGGTAATGTTACAACTTCCCTTACTGGTAAATTGCCAGAACCAATTTACTTTAATTTCATTTTAACTTAAAGTCCTGTAAACACATATGTTACCTGTAATTTACCCGTAAAAGGCTGTATGTGTGAGAGGCTATTAAAGGGACAGAAAGCTCTCAGATTTCATCAAAAATAGCTTCATTTGTCCCAAAGATGAGTAAAAGTGTCACAGGTTTGGAACGACATGATCACAGAATTTTCATTTTTGGGTGAACTAACCCCTTTAAAGTCAGTATGAAATTTTATTCATCTTGCATAAATTCTGTCACCTTTAAAGAGCCCATGAAGAAAATGTACTTTTGTAGGTTTTACTCCATGTTTATGATTATGTCTATATGCTATTGTACTTTTACTAGTAGGCCATATTTACTTATGGCAGGTACGTTAAAGCTGCTAAAAAAGTTATGTAATGAGAGTGTACAAAATGAATCATTTTTCCATGGATTCCATGTTTTTGTCTTCCCCTGAATCATTATGGTACACTTTTATAATTGTTTATATTGGGACTATTTCAGGCTGGTTTGGTAGGAACCGCTGCGGAGGAGCACAATCCTGGCGTGACTCGCCATAGACGTAAACAGAGAGAAGTAGATCCAGCTGCAATGTTCTTCTGCAAGAAGCATGCAGCTCTGTTTATTAACCGTTAGAATGCTAAAAGTTATTGACTGCAGCTTTAAATCTACCACCTTTCAATTTTGAGGTGGACCAATTCCAATTGACTTGCATTTATGGATGTATCTAAATGTTTTTATGTAATCAAATTCTCTCTAGAATGAGCTTATCCATTCCCACCCACAATACTAAGTAGAAGTAGCAAATCATAGTTCAGAGCTGTGATGTTAATGAATGATATTGGCTATTTAAAAAAAAAAAAATCTGACCTCAGAAGTGTAAAGTAGGATCGTTTCACATGCATGTACAGGTGCATAGTAATATATCAAAACCCTGTATAATCATGTGTTCTTCACATCTCTCAGGAAACTCTAGGAAGAGTAATTTGATTCTTCAGAAAGCATTGAGCACGAACGCGCGGCCTGTTGAACTGCTGCAGATTGCGATCAGAAATCTGAACTCTGGGAAAACTCATCTCCTTCCTGCTGAGCATGAAGAGAACAATGCAGGTTAGTCACACAGCTTTCTGTTAAAGGAGACGAGGCGCACGCGTATGTTTTGCATTTTATATTTAATGTACATTGTACATTTAAGTGTTCACACTCAGTGATTAAATCACGAATGATCTGCGTATAACTGGCCTATAGTTCATAGTAATTGAGCTTTTCAGTTTGTTTGAGGTAGACTTCAGTGGTGTGTACACCAGACTCATTTTTGTATTTTGTCATTAGTGGTCTGAGCACCAAAGGTTTGCAAAGAAACCTGCGATGAGTCTGCACAAATTGAGTTTACAGTAAAAACAGCGCACATGCGATAACTGAAAACAAATGTAGAATTTTCCTCATAACTTTGACAATTGCACAGATCATAGATCATGGCACATCACCATTTACAGCAGATTCTTACATTTAAAAAAGCAACATATTCAATTGTTGTACATATTGTATTCAACAAACAGCGGGCCATCTGTGTGTGAGAGCTTAGCAAACGATAATGAGCAAAAGTGATGAAAGCGAGCAAGTAAATGCTGAACAGAGAAGGATGTTATAATTGTATGTCATCTTACAACACTGCGTGAATATTGTCATAATAAAATGAGCGGAGTGGAGTAAAGAACGTGATCTGCGTGATGGAAATTCAAACGGTAAGCAAGCGCTGCTTTGTTTATGGCTTGTATACCTGCGGTCTTAGTTTCGCTTTCCCATTTTGAATAATGAATATAGACAAATATATCTGCTTAAATAGACAGTTATCTCATTTACACGCAGGCACAGAATGTGTATGCTAGTTCATAGTCGCTTGTAGTCCTTTTGGTGTGTTCAGTTGCTGGTTTTCCCCAACGCGAGGCGTCAACACAGTTGGCTTTCATCAGTGGTAGTTGTTTGGCGTCAGTTTGGTGTGTCCCTACCTTTATAATGCCGGCAATATTTATGTATTATGATTTACTTTGTATAAAATTGAATGTACAAAATTATACATTTAGACATTTTCATTGTCTTGCACCTGATAAAAAATGCAAGACTGCTTTTTTATTTTAATTTAACATATCATTGTCTTCACATTTTTGTCTTCAAAGGAAATGATTGTTTGGGTATTTCGAGTATTTTAAGTATGGTATTATATTTTTATTATAAATGCTTTACATCAAGATTGGCCCAAAAATTAAATTTCTTTCATTAATGACTCACCCCAATGTCGTTCCACACCCGTAAGACCTCCGTTCATCTTCAGAACTGTTTAAGATATTTTAGATTTAGTCTGAGGGCTTTCTGTCCTTTGAATGTAAGTGTTTGCCCACTTGGTGTCCACGTTCAGAAGGGAATGAAAACATCATCACAGTAGTCCATATGTGACATCAGTTGGTTAGTTAGAATGCGATTGCCCGTGTAGTTGTTGCCCGTGTAACTGTGCACGAAGCAGTTAAGTACATTAAATCCTGAAAAAGCGCCAACAGCAGGAAGAATATCACGTAGTGGTCCGGGAGCTGCGTCTAGATGGTTCACGGAGCAGTAATGAACGCAATTGGCTAGCGTCTGCTGTAGGATATTTGTATACGGCGATCTGATTGGATGACGGATTGCGGTTTGCGGATTGTTTTCTATGTTCGTTGGTTGAAGCGACTATTATGCGATATATAGACCCATGAGTGTGAATTTTAGCAGGCAACCTTGCCAAAATAACACACATTTTACCCCCCAAACGCCATTTTTCCCCTGGAGAACCCAACCTTAAACCCAACATTTCGTCTGGTTGTGTTGGATCAGTATGTTACCCCTGCCATTGGTCAGTGCTTTTTTTTGCCTGTTAAACATGTTAAATCAGCGTTTATCGGGTTGTGGAATTTCTGAGAAATTACGTAGTATAATCTGGTGATTGTCTGCATTGGTTGTCTATCAGTCCAGTGTGAATCTACACCTATAAGACAACACTACAGATTTATAATTTTTTTTAAATGTTTTTTTATACAATAAAACAAATATTTCCAGGTTTCAAGGTTGTGCTAGTGTTAAAGTAAAAATGCCTGTTCAAAAAAGAATGATACTAAAATAGTTTGGTTTTGCAGAAAACGTAGCACAAAGTAACAAAGTGGATGAAGAAAATCCAACAAAGGTTCCTGAGGAGCAGCAAAAGCCCCATGTGAAGGAGACTTCATCAGAATGGAAGATTCCTGCTCTCATTAACAAACAGGCATCTCCAGAGGTCTGATTACAGCTCACGCTTCTGTTTAATACCTGAGGTTGAATGATTACAGAGCAGACTCGGCTGGGATCGACTCATGATCAATCTGTTGTGTGGTTCTTTTCAGGATCGTAAACCTCTTGCAGACCCCATTTCCACTTCATCCACACATCATGCCATGAGAACACCTGCTCCTCCTAGATTACACCCCTCTTTCAGCTGTCAGACTCCCAACTACAAAGACCCCAATGCAAACAGGTAATAACGCAGCAGAACACCTGGATTAGATGTGGTGTTGATTTCTTGACGTTAAAGTGAACCCTTTGACCATGCTTTCTGTTTGTTCAATAGTTTCGTCACTCCTGTGGTAAAGCAGCGGCCGGTGATTGTGTCTGTTCCATCGACGGCACAGAAGATGGGTCACGCTCCGTTGCCCTGCACTCCTCAGAGCCAGGTGTCCTATATCCAGCAGCCATCACAGGTAAAGAGGCTCACGTATCTCCAAAACATGTAACAGGCACAGAAATGTATGATCGAGAGATAATCATGCTTGTCAACTAAAAACCAAATATTTTGTTTCGGATAAGAAAGCAGAGCAGATTAAATTGTTAGTTCTACCAAAAAAGAAAATTCTGTCATTAATTCCTCTCCCTCATGTTGTTCCAAACCTGTAAGATCTTCATTTGTCTTCAGAACACAAATGAAGATATTTTTGATGAAATCTGAGATCTTTCTGACCCTCCATAGACAGCTATTTAATAAACACTTTGAAGGCACAGAAAGGCAGTAAAGACAATGTTATAAGAGTCTATGTGACTCCAGTGGTTTAACCTTAGTTTTGATGCTCCAGCGTCAGCATCACACACATGCTTTGTGGCATTGGTGAACCGCGTTGGCCAGTGGTGAGGCGCCATTCTGTCATACAACCCGTTTGTTTTTTGCATACTGCTAAAATTTTGTTCTTGTTGTTTTATAACATTAAGGTTGATACTAGAGGTTTGTATCCACTGCCTCTCCACGAACAAAGTGTTTGTTCTCCTTTGACTGAACTTGCACGCATGATTGGATCATATTGTGGTCTAAACCAATTAGAGACAGAGATGGGGCGGGTCCTTGCCTCTGATTGGTTGTGGTCCAGATATTCCCGTAGGCCTACACTGTTCAATACTGTGTGTTTGAAATTATGACCTGAGCACCAGAGAATAAATAAGTTACGACAGTCAGCATCAGCAAAATAACTGCAAGAAACAACATCGAACAATGAAAAGAAATAGACCCATAAGGCATTTCGAATTCGGCATTTCAAATTTCTGTGTAAAGACCCAATGCCTTGTAAAAGCAGATTTAAAATATGCCAGATCTGACCCACCTCAGACCCTAGTATCAAAGGCAACGCTGAAACGGTTTGTGAGTCCATTTCACTCAGGGTGTGTGCGCTTGCGTGAGAACGTGCCGCTCTAAACTACGTTATTGTAATGACAACCGCCTGTCAGTGTCAGCTCAGGCGGCGTGAGAATCAAGAAGCTGGAGACAAAAGGTGTTTGTGTGTAATTAATTGCCGTTTTATTAATAATAATAATAATAATAGATTTAATTTATAATGCACTTTTCATTCCGAAGAATCTCAAAGTGCAACAAGGGGGGGGGGGGGGATAACAACAAAAAATGAATAACAAGTAAAAATATAGAATACTACAAACAATCAACCAACACAGAAAACAGAACAGAAACAGAGCTGATGGTGAACAGAAACAGAGCTGATGGTGAACAGAAACAGAGCTGATGGTGAACAGAAACAGAGCTGATGGTGAACAGAAACAGAGCTGATGGTGGACAGAAACAGAGCTGATGGTGGACAGAAAACAGCTGATGGTGGAAGTCTCTGTTAGCTCCGCAGCACACTGTTAGCTCCGCAGCACACTGTGGTCCACTCCATGTTTCAGATTTCTCCCAGCGGCAGTGTCCCGATGACATCGCCGAGGCACGACAGCTGAAGACCAGATGATGGGTCTTCTTCATGATGATTCAAATGATGGGGATCGCTGCAGCACCATGCAGGAGGCAGAACATTCCTCCGGGCACTTCTGTGGACACACCGGGGCCGGCGCAGATGTCCAAGCCGCTCCACGGTCGCAATGCAGGACGGAACAGCGGCGCAGCTGAGAAGCGGAACATCCCATCATCATGCCAGACGCTGATGACGCTGGCCCGGATGACGCTAGCCCGGTGCAAACCTCAGCCACCATGCAGCCCAAGCCCAAGGGAGACCACCAGTGAGCACCCGCGGCGAGAAACATCAAATGTCCTCCAAACCAGAAACCAACCGCAGCAATTCAAACGTAAACATTAGAGAAGCGGTTGAAAACGGCGAAACGACGAACAACGACCTCTCAACGACCTCTCAGTGGCTGCCAGCAATCAGCAACAGTCCCAATTGTAGCTCTGACTGTTAGACTAGTCACAAACATAAGGAAATAAAATAAAATGTAAATCTAATAGTACATTAACATGATTTGTTGTGGGTGGAGAAGCGGCGAACAGACAGCGCCAGCGTCCTCTCCCCCACGTTCAAATTATAGTTATAGCAGTATTATAGCATTTGTTCCAGCTGGCACAATTTTATTAAGCAATATAAACAACTATAGGCTACCGTAGCCCACAATACCTTATCAGTAGTTACCAGATTGTTATGACCATCATCAAAGCGTGGTGATATACAGTCCCTGACAAAAGTCTTGTCGCTTATCTATTTTCTAGAAATACCTGATATTAACCTGACTTTTAATTAATTCATTGGTGTTAGAAATAGCTCATATGAAAAGCTAAAACCCTCCCAAATGATGTTTAATGGACTGAAATAAATAATTTTCACAGAAAAAATATTTATCATTTATCAAGACAGAAAGGTCACATTTTAGCAAGACAAAAGTTTTGTCGCCTATACAGAAATTGAACAAATTTACTGCATATACAAAAATATGTCAGCAAATTAAGTTGTGGTGCTGTGAGATTCAAATTTAATATCTTGTATGACTTCCATGAGCTTGAAGGACTGCATCCATGCGGTTTGGCAAGGATTCATACAATTTATTGATGAAGTCATCAGGAATAGCTAAGAAAGCAGTCTTGCATGCCTCCCAGAGTTCATCAATATTATTCCTCTGGTGACTGGGCTGGCCAATCCTGGAGCATCTTGATCTTCTTCGCCTTGAGGAACTTTGATGTGGAGATGGAAGTATGCGATGGAGCACCGTCCTGCTGCAGAATTTGGCCTCTTTTATGGTTGGGAATATAAGAGGTAGCTAAGATTTCTTGGTATTTTAGACTATTGATGTTGCCTTCCACCCTGCAGATCTCTCGCACACCCCCATACTGGATGTAACCCCAGACCATGATTTTTCCGCCACCAAACTTCACTGTTTTCTGGGTGAATCTCGGATCCATTCTGGCTCCAGTAGGTCTCCTGCAATATTTGCGGCGACTGTGGTGTAATTCAACAGAAGATTCATCTGAAAAATCCACCTTCTGCCACTTTTCCAGCGTCCATCCTTTTAGCAGGCTGTGGGCCTTGGCAAATGCCACACGGTTTTTCAATTGTCTTTTGTTTAGTGCTGGCTTCCGGGCACTGATTCGACCATGGAGGCCATTTCGAGACAGAATCCGAACCAGAAACTGTTCTGGTTGACACAGGGACTTCAGGTGACCAGGTCTCGTGGAGCTCTGCTGCAGTGGAAAATGGGCTGGCCTTGGATTTTCAAGCCAACAAACGGTCCTCTCGAGCAGTTGTCTTGCGGGGTCTGCCTGACCTGGGCTTGTCAAAAACGTCTCCAGTCTCTTCAGATCTTTTTTTTTATCCTCTGTACTTGACGCTGAGACACATTGAAGGTGTCTGCCACATCAGCAGTGGATCTGGTCTTCAGCCTCTTGATAATCAAAACTTTAGTCTCAGGGTGAATCTTAGGCATGTTTGCAGAGGTCTAGTTTCAGTTGATGTGAAGGTCTAGCGTACTGGGGTTCTTTTTATACACACTTGAGACCTAATTGATCCATTATTAGTCACAGGTGAAGCTCATATGACAAGGTGACAACACTTATGTCTTTGCAAAAATTGACTCAATGGGCTTTACCAAGCTGTGAATATTAGAAGACTTTTTGAAAGTTTAGTTTTTCACTGAAACATTATCACAAAAGCTGGTGGGATTAAAATGAGCCATTTCTTGTAAAAAAATCTTGATTAGAAGTATATTTCAGCGGCACTTTAGGTCAATTTGTACACAAGCGACAAGACTTTTGTCAGGGACTGTATATTTAATCGCGATTAATCAAGACTGTCATGAGTTAACTGTCAATTAATCGCACACAAAGGCACTAAAGACGTCGATACAAAGTCCATCTCACTACAGTGGCTGTACAATAATTTTACAATGCCACGAAAATAGTTATTGTGCGCACAAAAATCAAAATAACGACTTTATCCACCAAGTTATTGATGTGAACTCGACGCATGCGCGAGAATATGACGCAGATCTGCCGTTCAGATACATGACCCGGAAGAGGAGGAGCGCCGATATCGCCTGAGTTCACGTCCGAGACCTGCACGGAAGACAATAACTTGGCAGATAGTCATTATTATGTTTTTTTTTTTTTGCGCACTAAAACTATTCTTGTCACTTTCTAACATTATTGTACAGCCACAGTAGTGAGATGGACTTTGTATCGACGTCTTTAGTGCCTTTATGGGTCTTGTGAGTGGGAATGTACTGAATGCCAATGGAGGCCTTTCTGAAGCCTTTCTCAGCCATCAGCTTTCAACAAAAATATCTTCATTTGTGTTCTGAAGATAAATGAAGGTCTTACGGGTGTCCAATGGCATGAGGGTGAGTAATTAATGAAATAATTTTCATTTTTGGCTGAACTAACCCTTTAAATGTGACTTGAGCTGGGGAAAAATTTGGGTGCACCTAAATCGAGACCTGGCCACCTAGTGGCGCATAGATGTAATGATACAATCTTGATATGAAGTTACTTTTAATTGTTGATTATTATTTTGATCGCTTCCGTAGACATCAGTGTTTTTATCCAAAATATAAACTTTAATTCCAGTACTTTACTGGAAAATGTGTAACACAGAAATAACGATACTGTGAAAAGACATGATACGCATTATAGATGCCTTTCTCTGGGTCAGTGGCAGTGCCAATGTAGATCTGAATTTTTCGGTGTGATTTTGTCAAAGGTTTAATAATAGCAATCAGAAATGCGCGGATGAGCCGTTATTTCATCCACAACCACATCACAAAACTCATCATCCGCCCGCCATCCAGCCGCACCAATGTTTTTGATCAAATTTTAAAGCCACACCCGTCCGCCATTCGCTGATTGTTTTAAGGCCTATAGGCGATGCAAGACGCTCTAGATTATTGTGGTATTTAACTAGTGAAAATGCAATTGCAAATATCATGAATTATGCTTTTTACTAGCTGCAAATCGTTTTTTTCAGAGTGAAATAAGAGTGATTTTGTAATTTTTGATATCCACATTTTTACCAGTGGCAATAAAATATTAAAATAAAATAAGTGCATCAAAAATGTAAGTTTTTACTAGTAAAAATACATTGCTGATATCAAGAATTCAATTATAACTAATGAAAAATCTAGCTGTTGATTATCCAAAATTCATACACCTAAAATCAAATCGGCTTGTCATAGAGACCTGACTTTATTCATCAAGAATTGATTGGATCATGAAAATTGAGTGTTACACACCAGAATGGAGTTGTGGATAAATGGGACGTGTGTGGGTATCATGTTGCCCTCGGTTTCATTTCTTCAATTCATTTTGTAACATTCTTTCACCCTTCAGACGCCCTCCTCTGCTTTCTCAAATGAATCCATCACAATCAAAGGCAAACAGTTCTTCATTTTCAAGATGATCGGTCGAGGCGGATCCAGTAAGGTACGAAAGAAATGACGTGTGGAGCGTATAATTGCGTACGATCCATTGTGGGTAACAGAAATATATTTTTCTTTTCTTTTTTAGGTCTATCAGGTTTTTGACCACAAGAAGCATGTGTTCGCTGTGAAATATGTGAATCTAGAGGAGGCTGATGCGCAGGCAGTGGAGAGCTATAAGAATGAGATTGAGCACTTGAATCATCTTCAACAGTACAGTGACCAGATCATTAAACTCTATGACTAGTAAGTGTGTCTGTGATTTGCCCATGTTTGGAAAGCACTGTAAATGCTTTGATTCTAGTGTGATGAGCCTGTTTGCTTTGCAGTGAGATCACCAACAGCTACATCTACATGCTCATGGAGTGCGGCCATCTGGATCTCAACACCTGGCTACGCAACCGCAAGTCCGTCAACCCGCTGGATAGGAAATGCTACTGGAGGAATATGCTGGAGGCCGTGCACACCATCCACAAACATGGTGACCATCACCTCTCACAGTCTCTGTACAGCCATCACTTTTACTGTTTCAAAGCATTCAGGGCCGTTCAAATAGGGCTGGGTGATGCATTGATATAGGGCTGTCACGATTCCTTGATTAAAGGAACTGTATTTAAGAAATATATTTCAATTAATCATAAAATGGCCCTGATATGTCACTAGACATTTAGAAATCACGTTTAGTTCAAATACTTCTATCACTGACAACAGTAGTCCGGCCAGGATATTGTCATTTTAAAGTTGTTGTTGCAGCCCTCAACTGATGTTGATGTTAAGATGTTGTGTTTTGGCCTGAAGCTCCGCCCTCCACCTATCGACCAATCACGAAGTCAGTAGTGTTTGGGCATATGGGTTGCCAGGTCTGCTCGAGTTACCACAGCTGCAGCTACAAACGTTCTGCTGATCCTGCAGCCAAACTGGCAACCTCAAATCAGGGGGAGAGGGAGGGGGATACACCGCTCTACAGTCATTTGAAAGGGATTTCAGTACCAGTTTTGGCCACAATCTTACATACACTTCCTTTAACAGTTTTTTGAATACTCGATTTAAAAAAAATCCTTTATTGCAATAGACCCGTTAAAAGTTTGTAAACATTGGCAACGTTTCATGGTGGGCAAGGCTTAGCTGGAGGCAAAAAAAGGCACTGGACGCAATGCTGACAAGCGTGTTTTTGAAGGGATTTTTTAAACATGGATGCAGAAGAAGGTTCGAAACGCTCATAATATGTACAGTCACTGACTCTGCGGGACCGTGACAGCTATTTTTGTTAATTAACTCTCTGATTATTTTAAGAGAGCATTCAAAGGATGGCACACACATATCGCTGTATGTTTGTTTAACATTTAAGCTAGCTAGCTTTTAAACTATAGTGCGATGAAGGTTGACGACTTTTCACCTATAAAAAAGAAACTTTGTACTAGATAAAACCAACACACCAGTTCAAATGCATAGATTTTACTTGATATGAAGTGTGCACTGCAAACACAAGCATTATGTATGATCGTCTCCTTCAACCACAATTGTCTTCTTGATTTCTGTGAAGGAATGTCTGTCGGGATCCGGTAAAGCTTTAGTTTTGAACCAAAAAGTGCTGTTCCTTCTATTTTGGCAGCCAAAAACACAAGAAGACGACATTTTAAAGTCAAAAGTGCAAAATCTCAAACCTTTAGCGTGGATGCTTTGATTTCTTCCTTATGTTTTGCCTCCAGCTAGAGCAGGCGATTAAGGGGTCTATTTACCCGTGTAGAGTAACCGGAAATTCATTATTGCACACTTTAAGTGATTAATTTCTTTGCAATTCCTTTAAAGGTATCGTCCACAGTGATTTAAAGCCAGCTAATTTTGTGATTGTGGACGCTTCGCTGAAACTGATAGACTTTGGAATCGCCAACCGTATTCAACCTGACGTGACCAGCATCATGAAGGACTCGCAGGTTGGGTTGCAACAGAACTGTGATCTAGAGAGAAATGTTGTTTCTGGTCTGTTCTACTTAGATTTACTTGTTTTCATAATGTCCACCAGGTGGGAACGCTAAACTACATGCCACCAGAGGCCATTAAAGACACGTCCTCCAATGGAAAGCCAGGGTCGAAGGTGAGAAGAGTTTATATTTTAGTGCCTCAAAGTCTTTATCGGCTCTGATGCTAATGTTGCATAGAAAGGTGGATTTATACAGTCTGATCCTATCATTCTTTTCTTTGCTGTTTTCAGATCAGTGCTAAAGGGGATGTGTGGTCTCTGGGATGTATCCTGTATTGCATGACTTATGGAAAGACTCCATTCCAGAACATCACCAATCAGATAAGCAAAATCCATGCCATTATAGACCCGTCCCATGAGATCGACTTTCCCGATATTCCAGAAAAGGACCTACTTGATGTGCTTAAGGTGTGCAGAATGTTTGGCTGTGCTGAATTCATTGACCACGTTTACTGTGATCATAATGAGATTTAGGAGAGAGCGATTTAAACTGAAGAGTGTCATTTAAAACTTATATGTCATGCAAACATCCTTACTCCGATGATTTGAAATCGTTGCATTATTGGCGCACGTGTTGTGAACGTAGTCAATTATTGACCTCAACAATTTCATTGTGCGGTGCTTACTGTCAACCTCTTAATTTCAGAGATGTTTAGTTCGCAATCCCAGAGAAAGGATTTCCATAGCAGAACTCCTCGATCATCCATACCTTCAACTGCAGTCTGCACCTGAGCCAGGTACGTGCTAATATGCAGAAACAACAGTCTGCTAAAGACTAACAAAGGCGTACTGAAAGCAATAGCACCTCTAAAGTTGTTTAAAACCATTTTTTGCTGCTTGATAACTGGTTTACTACACTGACTTCTATGATATTGTAGATTTAGCCTGTTTGCAGGCATATTTGCTGCACGATTAATTTATTCCTCAATCAAAAATGTCTGATCATATAATCATGATAATGTAGTATTTTAAAGTATGTTCATACCTTGATTGAATTACCGTAAGTACAAGATTCCGACTTCCTCTTAGAATTAAAGTCATGGACTTTCCCGAGGCGCTGTAAACACTTTGACGTATCAGTTTGAGCCAGAGTCTGATAATGACAGTCAAGAAGATCAGTCTGATCAAGCTGCACCATCTTTGCAAAAATCTAGTTACAGTAATGTGCAGAGGTGGAAAAAACAGTGTTTCTTGGACATGACAACAACACATCTCAAGCAGGCCCGCACTTTTATTTTGCGTATGCCTTAAGCGGAAGTTATTTAAATGAGGACATTTGTGACGTGTTGGTTCCCGGAAGAACACTGAAACTGATATAGAGAAGAACTGCTGAAGGGACTTTGTGTTTTGCACAACTTAGCAGATTTTTTAATTCTCAAACAGCAACATTACACACTAAAGAAAGATGAACATGGAAAAAAGCATACTAGAACCCCTTTAATAATTCCTGTAATGGATACTGGTTATTACTCAATGCAAGAATATATGACCTCAATGTAGAACAAAACAACACAACCTCTGTTGTAATATAATGAAATATTAAGCCTTTATTTTGACACAATATATTATTCTGAAATTAAACAGATTAATTAACAGAAAATTAAATGTAATAGTTTCTCAAAAGTACCATTTCGTTCTTTCCATGTAGAACTTTGCGTTTGTGTTTTAAATATTACTTGGTGCATCGTTATATGTACTAATTATAAGTCTTTTAAATAATTCCCCTGCACGCATAAAGCAAATTCTGTCTGTTTTAATGTGATCATTGTTATTTTACAGCAGAACCGTGTGCCAATGATTTGAAGAGAATCCTCAATGAACTGGCGGCTCTTCAGTCTCCCAACAGTATCGCTAGAGCTGCTAGTGTAAGTCAATGCTCAAACACCATCGTTTGTGAAATACCTGTTAGACCCCAGGAAATGTGATCAACATTTGAGAACTTTGAACATGCAAATCAAGTGTTCAATTATTGAAATATTAGCTTAAAATCTCAGGGGGCTTCATGTAGATATTTTAGGTCGAATACATGTTCTATCTAAAGCAACACTATGCAACTTTTTTTGTACTCAATTTGCAAAATTGATATAATGAGTGAGTAAATCATGAATCCATTTTCCAAACCGTGCTTTTGTCTTATCCTGAATCATTATGGTACACTTAAAATAAGTGTTTATATTCTGAATATTTTAGTGCGGTTCGGGTTGCACGGTTGAGGAGGAGCATAGCCCCTGGGTGGTTTGCCATAGACATAAACAGAGAAGTAGCTCCGGCTACAATGTTCTTCTGCGTTTGGCATGCAGTGCCAAAAGTTACCCTGTGTTGCTTTAATGCTCTTCAGAATGAGAATGTCCCTCCCCGTAAACTATAAGTAGTCGCTCAAGATTGTGCCTGTGACTATTTAAAGCTACACTGTGATATTTTACCCCAATCTAGCGGTTTAAAGGTATATGACCATCCAGTGAATAATAGTTTCTGTTCCTCTTAATTCTCATTTCATCTTAACTCCTACGGTGGCCGATTTAGTCCAAAGCCCCGTTTCCACCACAGGAACTTTACCCAGGAACTTTGGGTGGTACACACTCGGTGTGTTTTGACTGCAGGAACCAGGGTCTAAATGAAGTTCCGGGTAAATATTTCCCCCTCCAAACGGCCCTGCTCGCAATGTAGTACTTTCCCAAAGTTCAGGAACTTTCGATGGCGGGACTTGAGCTCTGAACATGCTGATTGGTTGAGCTCACAGCATTTTATTTCAATCGGCATTTTTAAAAGTCTTTTGCGAGGTTCGGTCTGCGTTCAGTAAATATCAGTCTTGCTCTCTGTCTGATGGCGCGCGTTCATCTCAGCCATCTCACGTGCAATGTCCGTAATAGCTGATAATAATATACATAATATATAAATCTAGCTTTACAAGATTTCTAAATATGCTGCATGCTATTGAATCTGCATATTAGTGCTCTTTTCTGGCGTTGTTAATTACCTTAGTAAACCTATACATAACCAGCAAAAGCAGCACAGCTTGAATCTCTTCCATACTCGTTATTAATTTTTTTTCACCATGTAAACGACCTGACTGATTACTTTTAAGTGTGTGTCCTTACATGACGTGACAGCGCGCGCCGCGCTCATGTTGACAAGAAAGTAAATTTTTCTGAGGGGTAAACTTTTTATTTCGTAAGTTATGAAGATAATGTTGGAGTAATGACACAGCGTATATTGCCCCAGGCAGTTTTTACTTCAACTGCGCCTGACAGAAGAATTTTTTGTTCTTCTGAGATGATTATTACACTTTACAACAGATAAATAGCTTATATAATACTGTATTAGTCCTGGTGGCCGTTAAGAGTTGCTATGGCTACAGTTAACACATTCAGCCGCTGGAGAAAACAGCGTTGACATTTTTGATGCGGCAGACAAACTGCATGTGACAAAATGATTGCAATTGAAAGTCATCACATGTAAACACCAGATCGGTTTAGATAACGTCTCATGTAAACAGTCCACTAAATCTTTCAATCCGTACACACAAAAATTATTACTGTCCGTCACTGACTTGGAGGTGCAGTCGCGCGCAGTCCTACATCACCGGACTAATCTGCCTAATCTTCACGGATCTTTAGATCGCGGTGGAAATTAGGCTTGGGCGGTATCCAAATTTTGATACCGTCAAACCTCCTCCCTATTTTACCTCGGTATACGGTATTACCGTGAATAATTAAAATATTTGATTTAAGGCTCAGACAGTGTCAACAAACTGTTGGCTTGTGCCAAAACCGTTCAGAAACTGAATACCAAAAATTAATACTGAAACAATCACAAAATAACATGCACAACAATATTAACAACTGTTATTAGCAACAAATAACAGTTTAAAAAAAGTGCAATACAACAGTCAAACATAATTAAATTAACATAAACTTCCAGAACAGGTTTAGCGCAGAGACGCGCACACAAATGAATTAAATCAAATCACACTGCCCGGAACAACTTTAAATAGCAGCTTATAAAAAAAAGTGTAAATAGACCCACAACAGTCAACCAGAGTTGAATTAACATTTAACATCCATATTATAAAAATGATTGCAAAGCAATAGGCCTAAATAAAAATAACTTCTTTCCAGTCTTCTGAACAATATTGTTTTTAACGAAAACCAAATAAAATAGGCTACCTGAATCAATTGATTAACGAATTAATTAATTAAATAAATAACAATAAATGAAATGGGGGAGAAAAAGAAAGAAAAAAGAAACGAATGGCAAGTGGCATCAAATCTAGTCAAGATTTTTTGCTAGAAAAACCAACGTTTACTTTGTCTGGCTTTAACAGGGCACGTCGTGGACTGACAACTTTACCTGCGGGGCTGAAAACCGTTGTGCTTGTGGCACAGACGCACAGTTGGCTTTCGTGCCACCTGGGGAAAACGCCCGGTAGCATTTTTCCACCAGAGAAGTGGGTCCTCGAGTAAATTGCTCCAAACAGTGGGCTGTCATTTGAGCTCCGACTCGGTCCTGTGCCGATGCCGCGGGACCTGCGATTGCATCGGCTTGTTTTTTGTTTTTTGCCGATATTTATTTAGGCTTATTCATTCGTTCTTTTAACGAATGAATGAGTTAACTGGCCTAAATAAACAAAAGAACGAATGAATAGGCCTAAACGAATGAATGCATAAAAAATAAGCCCATTAATGTTATTCCATTTGTTAAAATTTGCATTCAGATTTTTAAGTTCCTTATGTGAGTCAAGTCTGCATATATTTGATAAAAAATACAGAAAAAAAGGTTTTCTATTTTAACATAGCCTACTTTTTAATATAATTTATTTATGTGATGCAAAGTATGTATGTATATATATATATATATATATATATATATATATATATATATATATATATATATACTGTACTTTTATTTTTTTTACATTTGAGCCCCTGAGGAACTCTGCACGTTTTATGCTTACCGTTATGAGGCAATTGTCAGGCAATTGACATTTGTTTTGTGAGTCCCATGTCCACTTGATTCTTGTGGAGTTCATGCTTATTGCTTACATTGCCAGCTGTGTGACAAAAGGCTTCGGCAATATTACAGCGTCCGAGGGTGCGCTTGGTTTTTCATCCACGCAGCAGTGAGTATATGCGCCCTTAGGTTCAAGGTATTTCCATCTCTCGCGGTCATCTTTTTGTTGCACAATTTGCAAATTGCCTCGTCTGTATTTACCGCCTCTCCCTTCTCGTTCGATCAAAACCCCAAATACTTCCAAACTGCAGAAGTTGTGTTCTTTTTCGAGACCGAATAACACGACTCGCCGTCTTTTCCCCTCTCTCTCTCTCTCATCCACGCTGTCACGACAAAAGCGCATACACATATTTAGGCATTAAATAAATAAATCATGTTTAATATGTAAATAGTTTAATTAGTTCAACTTATTAAATATTAAATATTTAATAATTAATGCGTTGATCAGGAATATGTAAGTTGATATGTTTTTTTTTTTTTTGACGGTTTGACGGTATTGAAACTGATACCGTTGCTATTTTTAGATCCCGCGGTATACCATTTTACCGTATTACCGCCCAAGCCTAGTGGAAATGCACAGAGAGTTGCAGGTCTGGGGGGAGAAAAGTTCCTTTAAAAAAGTTCCTGGTACAAATTGTTCCGGGTAATTTTGGTGGAAACGGGGCTCAAGATTATCATGGCAATCCCCCTCTTCACATTCGACACAGTGCCATCGAGTTTCAAAACGCGGAAAGCAAAGCTTGAATTTATGGGTATGTCCCTCTTTGGCTAATGTACTTTCAAGATGGAGGAGCAACATGGCGACCGCCATTCGAACCCCTCACCCGTATGTATTTTCAATGGCATATTATAAACTTACGAGAATACTTTATTACATGAAAGATGTAAATATACATTAATGAGCACATATATTTTTAAAAGAACTAAGTGTTTTTAGCTAAGAATAAATTAAAAAAGTTACACAGTGTAGCTTTAAAAAAGGTTCAACCGTGACATGATATGTTTCAATAGGAAATCCGTCAACACAAAGGAACAAAGTGTGTGCATTAAAGGAATAGTTCAACCCAAAATGATTATTTACTCACCTCTAGGCCATCCAAGATGTATATGACTTTCTTTCCTCAGCTGAAGAGAAATTACGGTTTTGGGGGAAAACACTCAGGATTTTTCTCCATATATTGAAAGTGAACAGGGCTCACCGTAGTCCCTTTTTGAGTCCAAGCCATATTTAGGCAGCGTCAAAGAGCTCCAAACGACCCATCCGCCAAATAAGGGTCTTCTCAAGTGAAAGAATGATATTCTTTTTAACTACAAATTAGGGATGCACCAGTACCACTTTTTCCAGAACTAGGCTGATACAGATCCTTTCATCTTTGGTACTTGTGATACCTCAGGGTGTCCGCGGGGTTTTAAAAAGTATTAAAAAGTGATAAATCAAAATTGTCAAATTTAAGGCCATTAAAAGTGTTAAATTTGGCCTCAGAGGTATTATTTCTTTCCAAATTAGGTATTATTTTTTCAGACTATCAGGTGTCCTATTCTGATTGAAATTCTATCTGCGTTCGCGTTAGTTCGTTTAAATATGGGCTTTATATCTGGGCACATAATCAAAGATCTTTCGTCTCCGTCTCAGCGTATGTTTGATGCTGACGTCATATTCAGTGGTCGTTCGGCATCATCTCAGAGCACAGCGCGCTCAACAGAAGTGGCTGGCTTACGTTTTATTTTAGACTTGCTTCAAGGCATATCTTCAACGACTATCCTCATAAGAGCAATCTTAAACGATGTATATATAGTCTAAAATGAACAAAGAGTTGTGAGAGAATGAGGCGCGATCCATTGATCCGCGTGTCTGTCTGCTCTTAAAGGGACCGCAGCCAATAAAGCTTCCTGTCAGTAAAGTTAAAGAACAAAGGGAACAGAGAAAATGACTCGCTGCGCTTGACTAAATAACTTTTGTAGCTTTAATAAGGATTAACTATTTAATTTATAGTTTATGCAGTGCAGACTACATATAACTTTGATAACTGTATTACATTTCTGTATATTTCCTTACTGTTAAGACAGGAAGGGCAGGAATAAACATGACATTTATAATGGATTTATGTTAGCATTGTTTTAAGTTTACTTAAATTAAAAACTGTTATATTTTTGAAATCCTAATAATGAATGTAAAAAAAAAAATCAGTAATTGATATCAGTAATACTGGCCTTCATTCATAAAAAGATGCCATTTAAACAAGTATTTAAAATATACTGTCTTTATGTTGTTTCTACATTAATTTGATTAACTGTGAAATTATTATATTAAAAACGTACAAAAACTTTTTTTATTGCGATTAATCACAGAAAAAATGTGTGATTAATCTAGTTAAAGTTTTTAATCGATTGACTAGTTTTTAGTATTTTGTTTAATTCAACAACTTATCACAGTTATAGAAATGTAATATTTGGCTCAGGTTTTGTTGTTGGGAAAAAACACTAAATAATTTAATTGCTGAATTACCAATTATTAATTGAAATCAAATGTGTATGCAGTAATGCTTCTCCTTAACCAGCCTTTGTGAATGTTGAGATCTATTTTACTGTGTCTGAATGATAACTTAACAGATTTCCTCCTGGTGTCGATTCTAAATCTATTCTTTTTTGTTTGTTATATATGTCAAAATCTGTGTAAATAATAGAAAGGTCGCTGATTAACACTTGCAATTCAGTATCGTGATGGTTTTAAAAAATATTCTGAAGGTAGTAAAAAAGGTATTAAAAAGTAGTAAATTTAACTTAAGGATTGGTGTATATACCCTGTACCTGTATTTTCATTGCAGTTGTAATTTTTAGACATATTAGGTAGAGAAAAGAAACCAGAGTCATGCACATTGGTTTAATTTGTGTAGCAAATTTATATTTCCTTCAGTTATTTTTGTGCTTATTTATGTCTGTTAAAATGTACTGTACAGGCATCTGTTACTTTCACTGTTCATTCTATTGCTCTATCATATTTTATTTTTTATTTAATAGCACAGCACATATTTAGAGATATGTGCTCAGTGCTAAGAATCTTTTCTACTGGCCCGGTTGGATCAGTGGTTCTAATGTTTAGATATCAGTAAAATATTACAATTCTTTAGTACAAAGTTGCTATTACAGCAAAAACTACTAGCCTAAATTTAAAACATTGTTGAAGACAAGTAAACACCCAGTACTTTAATAAATAATTTTTATATTACTAATTCATTTAAAGCCTTAAAGTTCTGCATAATTAAGGGCGTGGTTACTTTGAGTAACAGGTGGATAGCCGTTTATCCGCCATCTATAGTCATTGTGTCACCTAAGCTCCGCCCACACCCCGCCTCTTTGCCCATTTTCTGTTATCCGGGAGTGACACGCTATGAAGCGCTCGCAAGATGGCGACGCCCAGCTCGACTCTACTTTAAGCTTCAGAGCGGCTTATCGGAATCCTATGAGTGACGTCACGGACACTACGGCCATATTTTTTGTCTATTGTCCATAAGTCTATGGTCTCGCCCCTATTTTGATAGCTCCGCCCCACACACACACGTAACCCAGGCACTGACTACAGCAGAATCTGTGTTACTAATCCAGGTTGAATATTCAATGAAAAATTCACCCCTTCCATCACCAACGGTTATTAAACAACATAACAGAAAGAGAAAATAACTTTTGTAACTTTAACATAGATGATTTGTATTAATTCTATTTTATTTATAGTTTTTTTTTTACGTTTTTTTTTTATAGACATTTTATTGAATTTCTGTACCTGAATACGGTTAAATTTACCTGAAAAACATGAAGCACTGCTTATTTTAGTGTTATCTATCTTCTATTGTATTTATCTATGCTTGTAATTTATTATTTTCAATGCAGATTCACTTCCCTACAAAATCAACACAATTATTTAAAATATCGCAATGTCGCGTTTGTTTTTCAGTATCATGCAGCCCTTGCGTAAATGTTTAATTTGTTTAACATTCTGTTCAGTTGATACAGTTGATCCTTCTCTGATGTGTCCATTCTGCTCTGTTTGCTCTGTTGTATATGTTTCTTTGTCACAGCACTGTACTGTACACACACACACACACACACACTCAAACACTGTACGATATCGGCACATTTTAATGATTTCAAGTACACAAGCGCAGTATCAGGACTGATAACATTACTGGTATCGGTGTCCTACATCTCTACTAGAAATACTCAACTCTTATTTGTCGACCGTGGTCGTTTGGAGCTCTTTGACGCTGCCTAAATATGTTTTTTGGACTGTCAATAATGGTCTACGGTGAGCCCCATTCACTTGTATTAGATGGAGAAAAGTCCTGGAATATTTTCCTCCAAAACATTGATTTCTCTTCCGCTGAGGAAAGAAAGTCATATACATTGAGGATGGTCTTTGGGTGAGTAAATACCGTAATTCCTCAAATAAACACCGGGGCCTTTATTTACCTGAACTTCCGATGGGAACCGACTTTTATTTGAAGCAGGCTTTTATTAGGGGCAGGCCTGTATTTCTAATTCCATCTGTTTGAAATATAATTGCTTTATGTAAACCGTTTTCAATTTAAAGTGATCGTTCCAGTGGACAAATATCATTGATTTTTTTAAGAAATGTAATTCCGCGCTCAGCTCTGCATCCGAAGATGAACGAGTTCTCAGCGAATCTAGCCGAGCATTACGTCTCATCACCCTTAAGACATAAGGGGACACCCTTAAGACATAAAAGAGACGAGAGGCTAATATTAGGTGCGTCTTAATCAGCTCCCTAGTTCAGTAGACAGGACACTGATCAGGACATGGACTGACTCCCTGATCAGTGCTCTGACTACTGACGGAGCAGATTGAGGCGCACGAATTGTGAAGATAGATATTTGTGGCCTGTCTGACACGGCATTTTCACAGACGTCGCATCTCTCATTGACTACAGTAGCCTATTTAAAATGGCACATGCATCCGTTATATTCTCAATTTCATTTACAAAGCAATCCCTGTAAAGTTTTTAGGTTAACTATAGAAGAGACCAGGATTAGTGTGTGTCGCACTAGCATGACTCGCATCGGGGCGCGTGGCATCAGGATGGTTTCGCATTAAATTAATGGCATTTTGAAGATTATCCACTCATTTTCCCCCGGCCTTTATTTGAGACCGGCCTTTGTTTGTGCTGACCACGCCCCCGGCCACTATCAGAGGCCCGGCGTTTATTTGACTACAGGCTTTTATTTGAGGAAATATGGTATTCAGGAAATGTTCATTTTGGGTGACTTTTAAGCAAAAAATATGATCAGCATTTACATTTAAATGTCTTTACTTACCGCTGCAGAACCTGGCCAAGATGTGCAACAGTGGGAGGAAGTTAGATGTTTCTGAATGTGTGAAAACCTCCAGTCAGACCCTGTGGAAATGACCAGGACTGGAGAGGATGAAGCCTGCAGGACTCAAAACACACTTTCTCTCACCTCACACAAGCTGGCAGCTTTGAGCTTCTGCCGTCACGTCTTGCTTCCCACTCTGTTCTAGACACGTTAAAGAAATGCTTGCTTGTCCGTTTCTTCTTAACTGGTTCTGATTTTATTTCACCACAATGTAATCTAAGAAAGTGTACATGACAAAATAAAACATACTTTGTCAGGTTTATTCCAAATGTAGTTTTTATTTGTACCCAAGTTGGGAGTAATTCGACTTTGTGAATTTTGCAATATGACACATTGATCTGTTTTCACTGCCATCTCATTCTTTGGTGCATATAATATCTCATAACGTCAATTTAGTGTGACTGTTTCATCAGAATGCATGCTTACTTCCCAGAGCTCATTAATCTTTAAACCTGGCGGCTTCTCTATCTCCACTACTATGGATTTCCATTCAAATAGTAATCGATTGATTAAGGGTCTTGAGTGAATGCCTCCAGGAGAAGAGCTTCTGTTTATACTGTTCTCCCACCTAAAATGTTCACTTCCTGTTTGATGTCATTGAAATATCACAAAAAATGGGATGGAAATGGATATTGTGGACATTGAAACCATAATGACTGAAACAATATTACCCCTGAAATGTTTTTATTTTATTTTGATTTTTTAACTTTTTGAAGTTTGTGATATTGATTAAAGAAAAACAAACTAATATGCTTTCATGTTTAATGTTGTACACAAAATATTAACACATTTATGCAAGACAAAGTACTTCCTAAATAATAAGCATATTTTTCAGATTAAGGCCAGATATTCTGGATCTATTTGTCAAGTGTTTTTTTAATAAATTGTAATATTCTAAACTCGCATTGTTTAATAATCTGATACGATTACTAAATTGTGCCTGATTTACTTTTGTCATGACCAGAACTGCTGTCAAGGTCAGGTGTTCTTAAACTGAGTGTAAAGAGAGAGAGAAAAACACTTAAGATTAAAATAAACATTATTAATTTGATTAAATAAATGAATAAAATGTGATGTATTAAGATTTTAAAATATTAACAGGTCTATTAATAATGTATAAATACAAATTATTGTACAATTAAATAATATATTTAACTACCTTACTATAGTGAGTAGAACATATTACTGTATATTTCTATAAAAATATTACTAAATTAGGAAATGAGTAGATAATATAACTTAATAGAAATTAATTTTAAATTTGTTGAAAATATGTAGCAAATATTACTATAAAATAACTCAACTATAGTGAATAAAAAAATATATATTACTGAATAGAAACTGAAAAAACTCATTACTATAAAAATATTACTAAATAACTAGGGCTGCATCCGAAATCGCCCCTATACCCTAAAAAAGGGCATTATTTGAAAGGGCAGCCATTTTTAGTGGTGTCCGAAACTATAGTGGACATTATTGAGTGCACTCATTCAATCTCACAACATTGCACCGATGTACACACAGCGGCTGTCCGACTTCACACACTCGTTTTCATTCACTCCTTCAAGTGAACTATAGGTCCTTCTCAAATTAGCATATTGTGATAAAGTTCATTATTTTCCATAATGTAATGATAAAAATTTAACTTTCATATATTTTTGATTCATTGCACACCAACTGAAATATTTCAGGTCTTTTATTGTTTTAATACTGATGATTTTGGCATACAGCTCATGAAAACCCCCCAAAAAACCATGAAATCTCAAAAAATTAGCATATTTCATCCGACCAATTAAAAGAAAAGTGTTTTTAATACAAAAAAGTCAACCTTGATATAATTCTGTTCAGTTATGCACTCAATACTTGGTCGGGAATCCTTTTGCAGAAATGACTGCTTCAATGCGGCGTGGCATGGAGGCGATCAGCCTGTGGCACTGCTGAGGTGTAATGGAGGCCCAGGATGCTTCGATAGCGGCCTTAAGCTCATCCAGAGTGTTGGGTCTTGCGTCTCTCAACTTTCTCTTCACAATATCCCACAGATTCTCTATGGGGTTCAGGTCAGGAGAATGGGCAGGCCAATTGAGCACAGTAATACCATGGTCAGTAAACCATTTACCAGTGGTTTTGGCACTGTGAGCAGGTGCCAGGTCCAGTGTTGGGTGTAACTAGTTACTAAGTAATTAGTTACTGTAATGTAATTACTTTTCCCTTGAAAAGGTAAAGTAAGGGATTACTCTTATTTTTTTCTGTAATTTAAATACAGTTACTTCTGATGTAATTGATCTAAATACTAAATATAATTATACATAATTCAATAGTGGACTTGACATCAACATTTAAAGTCTCACTTCACACATTTGTAATACTCTGGTCAGTTAATAAGAGTCATTTTTGCAGTTTTATATTATGTATTTAAATGAATTAAAAGAGCCGTTTCATGTCTAACCTTGAATTGCTTAATTCGAGGTTGATATAGGATTTAGAAAGTAATTAAAAAGTAATAAGTAATTAAATACTTTTTGGAGAGAGTAATTTGTACAGTAATCTAATTACACTAATGAAGATGGAATTAGTAACTAGTAATTAATTACTTTTTTAGAGTAACTTACCCAACACTGGCCAGGTCGTGCTGAAAAACGAAATCTTCATCTCCATAAAGCTTTTCAGCAGATGGAAGCATGAAGTGCTCCAAAATCTCCTGATAGCTAGCTGCACTGACCCTGCCCTTGATAAAACACAGTGGACCAACACCAGCAGCTGACATGGCACCCCAGACCATCACTGACTGTGGGTACTTGACACTGGACTTCAGGCATTTTGGCATTTCCTTCTCCCCAGTCTTCCTCCAGACTCTGGCACCTTGATTTCCGAATGACATGCAAAATTTGCTCTCATCCGAAAAAAGTACTTTGGACCACTGAGCAACAGTCCAGTGCTGCCCGCGGACATAGAAAACAAACCGTGGGGGAAAAAACGTGGACTTAGCTACACAGTGCAGTTGAGCTCTGTTGACATTTAACGTTATGCGTCGCTTCGTTGCTCTGATTGGTTGTAGGTCTATCCAATTAATGTCTTTCCTGGTTCGGTTGAAACACACCCCATAATCACAGCCCAATGGAGCAGTTTCAGACTCATATTCTGACTAGAATTGAGTATGACCACGTCAGGCTAGGGGAATGCGGCACCTGTAGCCCATTTCCTGCACACGCCTGTGCACGGTGGCGCTGGATGTTTCTACTCTAGACTCAGTCCACTGCTTCCGCAGGTCCCCCAAGGTCTGGAATCGGTCCTTCTCCACAATCTTCCTCAGGGTCCGGTCACCTCTTCTCGTTGTGCAGCGTTTTTTGCCACACTTTTTCCTTCCCACAGACTTCCCACTGAGGTGCCTTGATACAGCACTCTGGGAACAGCCTATTCGTTCAGAAATGTCTTTCTGTGTCTTACCCTCTCGCTTGAGGGTGTCAATGATGGCCTTCTGGACAGCAGTCAGGTCGGCAGTCTTACCCATGATTGCGGTTTTGAGTAATGAACCAGGCTGGGAGTTTTTAAAAGCCCCAGGAATCTTTTGCAGGTGTTTAGAGTTAATTAGTTGATTCAGATGATTAGGTTAAAGCTCGTTTCGAGAACCTTTTCATGATATGCTAATTTTTTTAGATAGGAATTTTGGGTTTTCATGAGCTGTATTCCAAAATCATCAGTATTAAAACAATAAAAGACCTGAAATATTTCAGTTGGTGTGCAATGAATCTAAAATATATGAAAGTTTAATTTTTATCATTACATTATGGAAAATAATGAACTTTATCACAATATGCTAATTTTTTTAGAAGGACCTGGGACCAACGTCGGGAATATTGAATGAGGGTTCAGGGGGCGATGTCGAATTCAGCCCAGGACAGGTAGACGTCCGTGTGTGACGTACAGTGTCAATCAAAACTCCTCCCACGCGTTCAGCCAATCAGAGCAGCAGCAGTCCATGTGAGTGTTGACGTCAGAGCGCTTTTCCTCCTGCTTGGTTTCCAGCGCTAACATGGCGGCGGCGCGGCTCTTCTTGAGAACTTCAGGCGTTAGGTCTTCTTTAACCGGGTTAACCGGCGGCGTGCACAGCAGTTTGGGACTAACTCTGCTTAAACTCTCTCCCGACTGCACAGCCAAGCCGAAAGCACAGAGGAGACATGCAGCGCACTTTACCTTTCACCCTGACCCGGTGCCTACTCAGTATGGTAAATGCCCTTGTTTACACTTTACAATGGATCTGGAATACTGACAGGACAGTGAGCCGTTCACCTCTAAAACATCCCATTATTACATATTCATAATACAACAAATATATCACTAACGGAAACCGAAATAGATCCAAACGTACTTAACATGACAATGTAAACTCCCAGCCACTGAAACCACTTGAAAGTAACGTTAGTCAGTCTTGTTTATGGTGGCATGATGTTGTAAACATGTTTAGTGCTTGATATTAAATGAGGTGTTTTGAGTAGTTTGCTAAGGTCATTTCCACATATTCATAATAACACTTTTAAAGATCTAAGGAAGGGATCATTAATTGTGTTATGTATAAAAAGATGCTGACATTTATTGTATATTGTGAGTAGTTCCTTTTAAAGAATAGCTGTATATCAATAGAATATCAATTTAACTTTTCTAATTTCTTAATTTTTTTGTAAAGGAAGGTTTTAGAGTTTATTAATCTACAGTTTCTCTATTTCTACACATTAAAGCAACATTAGGTTTGTGTTTTGAATTGGTAAAATATAATAATAATAGATTTTATTTATAATGCACTTTTCATTCCGAAGAATCTCAAAGTGCAACAGGGGGGGGGGGGGGGGGGGATAACAACAAAAAATGAATAACAAGTAAAAATATAGAATACTACAAACAATCAACCAACACAGAAAACAGAACAGAAACAGAGCTGACGGTGAACAGAAACAGAGCTGATGGTGAACAGAAAACAGCTGATGGTGGAAGTCTCTGTTAGCTCCGCAGCACACTGTGGTCCACTCCATGTTTCAGATTTCTCCCAGCGGCAGTGTCCCGATGACATCGCCGAGGCACGACAGCTGAAGACCAGATGATGGGTCTTCTTCATGATGATTCAAACGATGGGGATCGCTGCAGCACCATGCAAGAGGCAGAACATTCCTCCGGGCACTTCTGTGGACACACCGGGGCCGGCGCAGATGTCGCTCCACGGTCGCAATGCAGGACGGAACAGCGGCGCAGCCGAGAAGCAGAACATCCCAACATCATGCCGTACGCCGACGACGAGAGCCCGGATGACGCTAGCCCGGTGCAAACTTCAGCCACCATGCAGCTTAAGCCCAAGGGAGACCACCAGTGAGCACCCGCGGCGAGAAACATCAAATGTCCTCCAAACCAGAAACCAACCGCAGCAATTCAAACATAAACATTAGAGAAGCGGTTGAAAACGGCGAAACGACGAACAACGACCTCTCAGTGGCTGCCAGCAATCAGACACAGTCCCAATTGTAGCTCTGACTGTTAGACTAGTCACAAACATAAGGAAATAAAATAAAATGTAAATCTAATAGTACATTAACAGGATTTGTTGTGGGTGGAGAAGCGGCGAACAGACAACGCCAGCGTCCTCTCCCCCACGTTGCCTAGCAACCAAAATATGCTGACTATTATTTTAATATGTTCCTTGAGGTTCGCTTATAATGTAACATTTTTCAGTGCAGTATCTGCATTTAAAGTAATACCTGTTTTAAAAAACAACAACATACTTATCTGACATTTACCAGCAGCAAAATGTATTTTAAGATGATAATCTTATGCTTTTTAACATGTTCATCTTTCTTTAGTGTGATAAAAGGTCTGCAAAGTTACAAAACACAACATCACTGCAAAGGCAGTTCTTCTCTATACTCCCTGAAACTTTGTAGTCTTCTGTTTTCTTCTGGGAACAAACACGTCACAATATTCGTAATTTAAATAGTTAATATGCAGAAGGGGCGGGACAATTACCAAACACGCTGGGAACCCTTGATCAATCACAACGCACTGGTTCAGCCAACCGATCAGAGCACACTGCGCTTTTCAAAAGGAGAGCCTTCATAGAGACAGGAACTAAACCTGGGCTGAATCCAAAATCGCCCCCTAAACCCTCATTCACTATTCCCTACATTAATCCATTAATATAGTTCACTTGAAGCAGTGAATAAAAACGAATGTGTGAATTCAGACAGCCGCTGTGTGTTCATTGGCTGTACACACGTTATTGCGGTGCATTATGGGATAGAATGAGTGCACTCAGTAATGTCCACTATGGTTTCGGACACCACTAAAAATTGCTGTCCTTTCAAACAATGCCCTATTTGAGGGTATGGGGGTGATTTCAGATCTAGCCCAAGTGTGTGTTTCCTGTACAATGACATAACTCACTGCTTAACCACGTAGTACGATGCATTACAATGATATACGATGTAGAAACTAACTAGCAACTCACAACTGTTTCCTGTTTCATTAATGACTCACCCCAATGTCGTTCCTCACCCGTAAGACCTCCGTTCATCTTCAGAACAGTTTAAGATATTTTAGATTTACTCCGAGGGCTTTCTGTCCTTTGAATGTAAGTGTATGCCCACTTGCTGTCCACGTCCAGAAGGTAATAAAAACATCACAGTAGTCCATATGTGACATCAGTTGGTCAGTTAGACTCTTGAAGAGTCAACAATGCATTTTGGTCCAAAAATAACAAAAAATACAACTTTATTCAGCATTGTCTTCTCTTCCGGGTTTGTTTTCAAACCTCAAATAAAGAATCAAACGGTCGTGAATCAGCAGATTGATTTGTGATTCATATCGCCAATGTCACGTGATTTCAGCAGTTTGCCAGTTTGACACGAGATCCGAATTGTGAATCATGACCGTTTGATCGTTTATTTGAGGAACACGGAAGAGAAGACAATGCTAAATAAAGCCGTTTTTTGTTATTTTTGGACCAAAATGTATTGCCAACGCTTCAAAAGAGTCTAACTAACCAACTGATGTCACATATGGACTACTGTGAGGATGTTTTCATCACCTTCTGGACGTGGACAGCAAGTGGGCATACACTTAAAGTCAAAGGACAGAAAGGCCTCGGACTAAATCTCAAATATCTTAAACTGTGTTCTGAGGATGAACAGAGGTCTTACGGGTGTGGAACGGCATTAGGGTGAGTCATTAATGAAAGAAATTTCATTTTTGGGTGAACTAACCCTTTAAGACTCAATGATTTGATCATTAATGCAGGTGAGCATTATGTGTCTAACATGTTATGTTTGTCAACAGTTCTTCTAATTCTAATTGACAGAGTGTGTAGCTTTTCATTTCTTAAACAACCATGTAGGAAGACACATCATGGCCATATTCCAGGATCACATGTCAAGATTCATCAGCTCAAACTGTGAAAGAATGGATGGGAGGAAGCATGAAGAATCATTTTCACACATGAATCGGCTCCTCTGAATTCAGTGAAAGTCTTGCATTGACAATACAAGATATTGACCAAAAACTGATGGAAATAACATCACAAGTTCACAACATTTATTTCCAATGCTCACTTCACTTTATACTGTATTTGTCCCCTTAAGGGAAATTAGTTTTTGGCAATATGGGTGAAGCTGTATAACAAACATACCCACATCAATAACAATCACGCAGTCGTGTCCTTTGCACTAGAGCTTAACAGCCTAGTAGCCAAAGGAACAAAATTTTAAAGTGGTTGTATCTAAACCTTGGGGTACGAAAAAGTTGGCCAGATGGAAGTGTTTCGAATTCAACTCATGAGAAGGGTCCAGAGTCATTTTTCTTGCCTGTTTAAAAATAATTCTGTTTAATATAGACTTCAGATTTTAAAACTCAAAGCACCTTCATTGATCCACAGAGCACCCTCTGAGTAACTCCAAAAAGCCTGAGCCTCTGTAAAAAGTATTTTTGCACCTTTCGAGCACCTCCCATGAAAGTTTCTCTTCTCTGTCAATAAGTTAACCTAAGTGTCTGTATGAAGTAACCTGTCTAATGGGCTTGTTTTTAATTGTGTTAGATGAGTGGTTGCTCCCTTTCTTTCTTCTTCCTTCCAACCATTCTTCCACAGTTTGAGCTGAGGAATCTTGACATTGCGATCCTGGAAAATGGCCATGGTGTGTCTTCCTACATGGTTGTTTAAGAAATGAAAAGCTACACACGCCATCAATGAGGGATGGAAGAACTGTTGCCAAAAATATACTATGCTAGAAACATAATGATATCTGCAATACTGATCCAATAATTTACTCTTGCTCATTTGCCTATATCCAATTTTTTAAAAGTTTTTTTTAGCCGGCTAAATATATGTCTGTCTAAATAGAATGAAAGATATGGAACACACTGAATATTAGCTTGCTTATTGTGCCTAAGACATGATAAGTTAAAGCCCACATGTCATTTTAACAAAAAACTACTCTTCTTACCACAGCTGAGAGCTGTAGTCCCAACCACGCAAGTTTGTGACATTTTTTCCGAATGCTTGTTGGAACTAAGGCTTGCCTAATCATTCAACTATGTTGGACAACCATAGTTGGCCTCGATTCTAGTAACAATGTCATATATGTGAAGAATTGTCTTTTTGAAGCATGAAAACCTATTATAGAAAACTTTGAAAGAGGTATAATAGATCCGTTTTAAACGGAAAAGTGTTTACAGCTGTTATAAAACATGAGACGTTACTGTACGATTGAATTGAATTCTCATTTTCTTCGCAGGCCCCACACAGAAGATGAATTTATTCCAGTCTGTAACCAGTGCCTTGGACAATATGCTTGCCAGTGATCCCACCGCAGGTATGAGTAGACGTTCTCTCTCCGTCTGTAAGACTATGTTCACACTGTCAGTCCCCGTGCGATTGGAGTCTGATCTATATTATTGAGATTGTTTCCCATGGCACTCTTTTGCCTTTGCATTGGTAATCATATGCCAAAACAACATGAGCTGCTTTTCTACTTTCGGGCCAGTGCGAGCCAGGGCTTTCAACTGGCCGGGTTGGGCTAATATCCTTGGACCTGTAGTGCTGAGCCCAAAAGCCCTCAGGCTAGAAGCTTTGCAGCACTTCACTAAAGCCCGCCCGCAACACACCTTTTTCGAACAGCGTCACACAAACCAATAATTTCAGCAACAAATGGAGGTTTCATCAAACCACGTCTAATGAAGCAACTGCCCGAAATGTAGGAGGCTGTCATCTTTATTCTGTGCTGCCGCCTCCGCTGGCCTAAAATTTCAAAGAGGCTGACTAGTTGTGATAGTGGACTCATGTGGTACCCAGCTTTGGCCCTGTTTACACCTGGTATTAAGATGAATTTTGATCAGTTGGATCACAAGTGGACAATGCTAAATACAGGTGTAAACTCTCGACCACTTCCGTTGCTTTTGTTGTGTAAACGCTCATGTGGTTGAATGCGATCAAACAAAAGACGCCCACTCTCCGCCTACTGACCTAATGTGTAGTAACTGTAATGTGTAATAACTGACCACGCTAGCCAGACGGGATTTAAACTTTGTCGGCTGGAGACCCAAGTTTGGTTTAAAGATGAAAAACTCTGATTTCTAACACACACTCACAGCATTCGGCTGGTCTTGCGGCTGTCAGAGCAGGAATGAAAGCTGATGCTGCTCTGTGTTTTTCAGTCGTCTCAGTGCTCGTTCATATGGAAAGCCGTGCTTCGCTTTCACAGCAGGAACTTTCCCCAGGAACTAGGGACTCGTGCAGTCCTGCGTCACCGGACTAATCTTCACGGTACTTTAGACTGCGATGGAAAAGCAGACAGCAGCAGGTCTGAAAAGAGTTCCTGGGAAAAAAGTTCCTGGGACAAATTGTTCCGGGTAATTTTCGGTGGCTTATATTGCACAAGCTTATTTTGTCCATTAGATTTAAAGATCTGTAAAAGCCAATACATTTACCCACCCATAGCCCCCAACTCAGGACAGAAGTGGCTGAAAGTGGACTAAAAGGATAGATTAAAACACTTATTTACTCACATTTATAACCGTTGTGTACGCACAAAAGAATCCGCACACTGCTCTCTACACAATAATTGGTATTTATAAAAAGCTAACTTAATGGGAAAATGTGCGGTCCTCACGCAAGTTCTGACCCAGGCATGCGCACAAAAAAGGGGTGAAATGAAAGTGTGTGAAACTATAGACCGTTGTGTAAAAGAAATGGCAATACTGCCTCTCATAAACAACATGAAGACTTCACAAAGCAAGTCTAACAGCCTACACGAACACCCGTTTGATCAATCTGCAGTGTAAAACAAACAAAATCAAATGAAAATTACAACAAACTGCACGTTTACCCTAGCCTAGAAATCTAGACGCACCCTAGCAGCAGCAAATTTAATCTGCCCACAAGTGTCGTCTAGCAACTCTCAATACCCTTCTGAGCTGTATTCCTCACAATCTGGACGGGCCAATCACATCGTGTATAGAGTCGGCGGGCGGGGCCATAATGACGACGCCGAGTTGCGTTTGCGTGCTTCTAGTAAACACAGAAACTGGCGAACGGCGGCGGTCTTTCGAATCAGCTTTGACTGCGACTCTGGAAGACTTGGAGTTAAGCTTTTCTCTGAGAAAAGAACAAAGAACGGCACTGAAGTCATTCTTAAAAAGGGAAGATGTGTTCAGAGTTTTGCCGACCAGATACGGCGGATGTTTAATCTATCAACAAGCTCTGCTTCACCTTCGTTGCTCTGGTTGGTTGTAGCGCTATCCTATCGCGTGCAGAGGGAGTTTGAAAGACAACCGTTTATCCCGCCCCTCGGATTGAGCCCTGTCTATGGTGAGTTTCCAGACCAAACATCTGTATGTGGGTCTGGCTTGTCAGGCTACATTTACCCATATTTGCAAAAAGAAAAGTGAAATATGTTCTGCAATAATAATGACATGTTATGCAATTCATCCTCATAGCCTAAATAATACGGTAAACAGAACAAAATAATGTACAAAACTGATACTCTCGTCAGTGTGTCCGTCTGGCGGAGCAGATAGACACACCGATAGATAATTAGGGAGATTTGTTTTCACTTTTTGTTAGGAAAAATTGTTTTCATAGTAAAAATGTCTTCATCAGCTGTTTGTTTTATTTTTGTTAAAATAACGTATGACATATGTCTCAACCATTCAGAAAGATAATGAGAAATTCTCCTCAAGAGGGGTCAGCTCCGGTGTCCCCTTTCCCCCACCCATGGCACACACACACACTGGCGATGGAGCGCTAGATGCTTTTTTTGCCTCAACTTTGATGTCCGGCCATTTCTTTTTTTGTTTCGGCCACGGTCCGAGGTTGTGAAGCTACAGCATTACGGCAAAAAGGTCTGCAACCTATTGCCACTGAAGGGCCTTTTTGGCATTAGTAATACACACACTTCCCTCCAAAGAACATCTCCTCTTTTCCACCTCGCCAAGATAACTTCTATTTCACATTGAGTGAAGTTAAGTTTTTTGATTTCCTCTCTGTGTTTGCTATGGTTTCGCAATCAGTGATTATTAACTTGTTGGCGTTTCACAAACTATTTATGGGCAACTATGGGCGTGGCATGAAGCCGCAAAAGCTGTGCTACATTTAGAATTGATTGTGATTTATTAAGGGAAAACTGCGTAGGATGTGCGTCCGCACGGTTTTATAAATCAGAATATTTCTGTGCGTAAGCACGTCCTGTTTCATCCGTACGCCACTTCTGATGCAAATCCTATGCAAATTTGTATAAATGAGGCCCCAGGTGTGAACTGGTATGTGTTTCCTGAGTCTACTTGTGATTCAATCGACCAAAACACATCTTAATACCAGGTGTAAACAGGGCTTATGATTGAGGGATCACAGCAGTCAGACTGAAATGGGTTTTCAGAAATGAGATTTAAATAGGACTTCAAACCACATAATGAATGAAGCTTGAAATATTATATATAAATAAATATAATAAATAAATAAATGCATACATACATACATGCATGTATGTACGCATTTATTTATGTTGGCATTCACATGTGCACAAGAATCAGATTTGGACTGACAGTCTGAACAAGGATTTATCCGTTATCTAACTGGCAATAATAGAAAGGTCTCGAGTGCTTCAGCAGGTGTAATAATAATATGTCTTTCTCCCGCAGTGATTTTTGGTGAGGATGTGGCATTTGGTGGAGTGTTTCGATGCACCGTCGGCCTCCGAGATAAATATGGTGAGTATCTGCTCATGTCTGCTTGTTGGTCATTTGAAGTGACTCTTCCTCATCTGTGTGTCCTGTGTTCTCACACTAGATGGCGGCACTGTCACACTTTGGCTATTCACTAACAAATACTTGCTTAAGTACCTCATGCTTTAATTAAATGGTTATACAGAGTACACACTTAATAGCTTACAAAGAGTAAGCTAGAGTGGCGTCATTTGGAAAATATAAATACTAAATGTTTTGAAATTTTAATTTGAAATTTTGTGTAAAAGTGTACTACTTTTGGGAGGAAAATCATCAAAAGAAATGACAAAAAAAAGCATTAAAAATATTTTCATTATGTGTTCATAAACATTAACAGAAATAAATATATATAAAAAATGAAGTAACTAAAATTACACAAATAAATCTTATTAAAAACCATGTAGACATTTAAAAAAATATATTAATAAGAAAAAGAAAAAAAGAAAATATTAATTAAATTAAAAAGACTAAAATAACACTGGCCTGAAATCCTGAAACTAAGACACACTGGAACTAGTGCTCAGGTCGAGTAAATTGTATTTGGTAATATGCTGTCTATTGTGATGGTAATTAGTTGCTTTTATGTTAATCGAGAAGTATTGTGTAGTTATTCTGGTGCAACTTCACACAATCAGCTAGGTGCATGGAATAAAAACAATGATATTTTTGGACAATACCAGCAACTCTTGTAATGGCAACGGGTCAGAATAAACAAAAGATGCAGTTGAAAGAGTAACGTTTTATTTGTATGCGTTTCGGCGCACAGACCTTCATCAAGTCACTTCATGTTAATCGTTCATGTTAAGAGGTATTTAATGTGCTCACATTTGCAGCTAAACTTTTAAAGCTGCATAAATCAGAATAAATTGACCCTGCATTGAGGTCAGATATTCATCTAAGTCATATAACATTAAATAAAGAACATTTAAGCGAATAGCAAAAATCAAGTGTTTTTGTGAAGATTAATTGCCCAGTAGTCTTGATGGAAAAACTAAAGCACAAGTCTTATTTTGGAATGCAGAAGTAAACTATTTTCTTTGGATGTGTGTGAACTTCAGATTCATAAGCTGCTATAGATAATTAAGTGCAGTAAATGGTAAAATAATTAATGCTAGAAACCAGTGTGTTTATGTTTATCATGATGAATTAAAATATAATGTCAAATAACAGTTTGCAATACCAAGGAGCAGTAAATGCTTATTTTTGTACAGCTAAAATGACTGGAAGTTTAAATAAGGTGGTTAAGGCATGATTAACTTGAGCAGTGTTAACTGTGGATCAGTCCTGCACATCATTTATGTAGTGAAATGCAGCGGCGACATATTGCTTGTGCAGGTGACGTTCAAGAGACTGAACGTGATTCATTGCTTCGATATACTCACGGCAAGGTTCTTTTTCAATCTTTGATTAGAAGTGAAAAGACATTGGAAATACCTTTGCAGCGATATACTGAGAGACATTTAGATTGTTAATATGCGCTGCACGCTTTCCTCTCAAAATGACAGCGGTGAGAAAACATCAGATAAGAAAGCATCTGATCTGAAGAATGATCAATTCACCGCATCATATCGGCAGATGAGGTAATTCAAATTGCACTGTTATGATAGATTAGATTATTAGAGACTATAGACTATATAGAGCATGTGTAAATGTCAGACCCTTGTGATTTTCCAGGTGAAACCAGCCTGAATCCTTCACATAAAAATCAGTCTACAGGCTTTCTTAGACAACTTAGAAGTCGGGGAAGGTCTCGTTTCAAGATGTTCACACATTGGAGATAAAAAGTGATTAATACATGAAATTTCTTACATGCAGACCCTTAAATCTGACTTGTTTAAAAGAGAAAAATCATTGAGTCAGGTTATTGTCTTTGTTGTTGTAACCAGCTTGTTTCATAATATGGTGCGACATGCACTTGACAATTTGATTATTTGCGATTTACTCTGCACATCCATGTGTTTAAGCTTATTTAAAATCACTTTCAGTATAACAACATCACGAGGAGGATTAATTAATGCTTGTGCATTTGATGTCTCGTTTATTTTGTTACGCTTCATTAATTGTGCAGGAGTTAATGAAGTAGATTCAGATTGAACAGAACACACTCTACAGCTTTCATAAGCCATATATAGTTAAATTATGCAACCGCAGAGTGGCATATTCAGTTAAAGAAGAGGAAAACAGAAATTATGGTAATGATTTAAAAAAAACAAAAAAAAAACATCTGCTGTTTGCCACTCGTTTTGGGCAGAAGCACTATATATAGAGGCACTCTGTAATGTTTTGAAATGAACACAGATCCACGACTCCAATATGTCTCCCGCCGCGTGGGTGCCTTTTGTGTGTTATTGACGTCATAGGTGTTGACCTTTGAGAGGGATCATTATTTTCCATTCCGTCTCATTAGACGGGAACAGGGTTTTCATGGCCCTCATTTGAGATAGTCTCTGCCCTCTTTCCCGTGCAGTCCCGCTGAACCGCGCACAGGTCAATGCGTGGAAGCGTCATGTGAAAGACTGTCCACTGGAGTGACGCACACACGGGCGTAATGCAGTGCCACTGCTGTCCGTCTCCTTCTGTCTGCAATCTGCTTTAAATTGCTTTCTGTGAAGTGGATTACGGACTGCGGCTGGTAAATACTGCATTATCTCTGAAATGCCCATCACCAGCCTGTTGAATGCATACCTTACTCCAAATACCTTTTTCAACAAAAGAAGCTTTTTCAGTTCAAGGGCAGTGACCGACTTCTTACAGTAAACTAAAATTTTGAGTCTGAAATAACCAGCACAGTCCTTTTCTCTTGCATCCTTTCTTAAAGAATTAATACAAATATGACCTCCCCATGTGACCAGACAAAATGATTGTGTCTTGTTCCTCAGTTTCTGAAAACAAGCGAAAATCGAAAATCAGTTTGCAATTGAGGTTTATGGGGCAAGATGTTCAACATCTTGATGTTTGACCTTTTTTTGGTTTGTTCAAAATGAATCATTTAAATGAGTCAAGACAACATCAATCCAAATGTTGTTTTTATTTTAATTTATCTTGCCTTTATTTACTGTAGTAAGCCTGTTATGAGTCTTTATATTTTTTTAGACCTAGATAGATGTGCATGTCTCATTATATCCATAAATAAAAGAAAGATTGACATGGAGCAGCTAAATCTTGAACCTCAAAGAAATCAACAGTTTTAAAAAACACCAAAGAGAGAAGTGTCTGCTGGCAAAAAGAGAACGCGATGTAATAAAACAAGAATCAACATTGGTTTGGCTTTTGGGAGATAGTGAGAACTGAGAGATTTGAAGTGTTGTAAAAGTGACGCAAAGATGTTATTACTCAACAGGTGAAAAAAGTATTTAATTGAACAGATAAATTGCCATATGTAGCTCTCTAACAGTGTTCATTGTAAAGCATTATCTATTGTGAAGGGTCGTTGTTTCATTATGGTTGTTGTAGTGCTGTGCTGGAATATATTCTTAAGGAAGTACCGTGTCTATTAGTGGCTAAAGCTACAGTCTAAAGTTGATATAATATCACTTAAGCCTAGCAGTGAATGTTTTATGAGCATATTCATCTGCAGTCAGATGACTGTCAGAGGAAAATATGATTTTGCACAACCAAAACAAGGGGTCTCATTCACTAAGCATGCATTTGCTCTGATTGGTCGGCTGGGTTGTGATTAGGGTCGGCCCATCGCTGATGCCTGTCAGACAACCCAATGTTGAGCCGGCATCGGGATAACCCCCCCCCCCCCCCCCCCAATAATGATTTGTATCGCAATACAAATTACGTTCAAAATGTTCAAATGAACACAATTTAAACCAAACGTACTTTATTCAAGCCCTTTCAGCTATGTGCGCCTAGACACGTGCCACATTAACTTAGCCTAATGCTCAAACGCAACCCCCAGATGCCATCGTCCATCGCAATGTTTCACTGTAGACTTTGTCTAATGCCGATTTGGTAGACATCATCCCAAGCCAACCCTAGTTGTGATTGGTCAACTGCTTTGAGCGTCTCTTCAAATGTCACTCTCCTGTTTCTACACACTGCTAACTAACTCAAGCAGGCTTTATTTTGACTATACTTTAGGTGGGAATTATTTAAAAGAGGAATAACATGACGTGTTGGTTCCCGGAAGAAAACTCAAGACTACAATGGAGGCGTTTCACTGAAACACTGACACTGATATAGAAAAGAACTGCCTTTGCAGTGATGCTGTGTTTTGTAACATTGCTGACCTTTTTAATGCCCAAACAGCAACATTACACACTAAAGAAAGATGAATATGTTAAAAAGCATAATGGGACCTCTTTAAAGGTTTTTCTTTGAGCCATCGATGGCAGTGATTTAGTGTGATGATCAGCAGCATGTGACAGATGTGGTCCATCATAGAGCGCATCTTGAATTAAACCCAGAACAGTCCTTTAACCGCTTTATTCTGCATTGTATAGAAACAGTTTCATGTGTGATTTCACGGAAGCATCACGTCTTCAGTCATGCTTTAGTGAAGGTTCAGAGGAGGATACGCTCATGTATTTTGGTATGAATGAAAATAACTTTCCACTCTAATTATAGAGTCCATTTCATGTGGTTCTGTGCTACATTAAATGGAGGCGGAAAACGGGCTGTGTTTGTGTTTCCCTGATTTTGTGTATGCTTGTTTTGTAATAATTCAATTATGGAAAAAAAAAAAAGTTGCTGCAGATTTAATGTTTTGAGGTTAATACTTTGTTTTAATGTGTTCAGCTCTGTACTACTAATGTAAAAAACATGAAACTATCCATTAAAAGCACACTTAATGCTGAATCGTAGCCGTCATGAAAACACAAGGAATGCCTTCTGAGTTTTAACTCTTCAGCTGTGACAAATGGCTGCAAATTGTGATTTACTTGTTGCGTCTTTTGCATTTGGTATGGACAAATTGCTTGTACCTGTCCTCTTGTCACTGGTTTTGAAAATGGCAATAATGACTTCAGAGTAGATTAACATTTATGCTTACTCTTCACAGGTAAGGACCGTGTATTTAACACCCCACTGTGTGAGCAAGGCATTGTGGGGTTTGGGATTGGTGCAGCTACCGCGGGAGCCACCGCTATTGCAGAGATTCAATTTTCTGACTACATTTACCCAGCATTTGATCAGGTGAGGGTTAAGTCACCCAACAACTAAAAAATGACTTGTTCCAAAGTAAACCCATAAGACTTTCCTTTATCTTCGAAACACAAATGAAGATATTGTAAATGAGACGAGAGATTTCTGCTCCTCTATTGAAATTATATTCACACAAAACTCCTACACTTCAAAATGTTCATACAGCGATTTTAAAAGTAATCCATATGAATTGAGCGGTTTAATACAAGTCTTCTGAAGAGACAGACGCTTTATATGATGAGCAGATTGAATTTAGGCTTTTATTCACATATAACCATTGATCAGCGAACATGCATATAACCTACTTCTGGAGAGCGGGTGGCTGCGCTTTAAATAGCTGCTGATAGCTTATCTGTCTGTCTGTCTGTCTGTCTGTCTGTCTGTCTGTCTGTCTATCTATCTATCTATGGCTGTGCAATATATCGAAATATCGCAAAATATTATTTATAAATATTTTTTTTTATTTTTTTTAATTATTTATTTGTAAAAAAATAAAAAAATATTTGCAGTCGTGCGCTGTTTGACGCACACGCACACGCACACACACACACGCACACGCACACGCACACACAAACACACACAAACACAAACACACGCGCACACACACACGCACCAAAACGTGAACAATTTGTGACACACATTTTTTCGACAACACTGCTGGTCACTTTCAGAAGTTGTAGCGATGCTCTCTTTTCCCAGAAAGAATGTGAAACGCAAATGGTTTCATTCTCAGTTTTGAAATATTTTTTAAAAATATAATTTAAATAGATTTTACACACTAATTGCAATATAGTAACGCATATTGAATATTGCATTATTTAACAAAATATCGCATATCGCATTTTTCTTTAATATCGCACAGCCCATCCATCCATCCATCCATCCATCCATCCATCCATCCATCCATCCATCCATCCATCCATCCATCCATCCATCCATCCATCCATCCATCCATCCATCCATCCATCCATCCATCCATCCATCCATCCATCCATCCATCCATCCATCCATCCGCACTTCATGTAAAGCAAAATGTATGTTCTGAGACGAATTGATCATCATGCAAACATTGACAGAGCTGCTCACATGTGAAATGAACACAGTCCCTCGATTTATTCTGAAAATCAGCTCTATATTTATTTAACTGCATTTCAGTTTTATGTCAGTCACTCAGTAAAGTTAGTTTTGGAGAGGATGTTATGCTATATGACTTTTAAATGCAATTTATTGAATGATTCCTCTATTTAATGTTTTCAAATGATACAATAATCACTGTATGTGGACAGCGTGAGGGCTATCAGGATTATCGTATGTCTGGATGATCTGTTAGAAGAAACGTCCAGCTTCTTTCTGTCTGTCTGGTGCTGATGTTCTCCGCTTGTCCTCGCCTCACTGAAGATGGATGAGTTTTCCCTTCATTGTCAAGGCAACTGAATACCAGATGCAATAATGGAATATTTTACAGGAATGCTTCACACCATGTTGAGTCTCTCTGTCGCTCTCTACATCCAAAATCTGACCGTCCAGTGAACAGAGGATGCGAGTTTGGACAATATCTGTTAGTCTTGGAAGCGGTTTTACAAATCTATACTTTATTTTCTTCATTATCATATAATTATTCCACCATTAGAGTCTGTAAAACCCTAATTTGCATTGTTCCTTCCAGGCCGTTGTCGAGCTTTGTAAAAGAATTTCCTGGCTCCACGCTTTTATTTTTAAAAGCTTTGGCGACAATGGCAGGAAAAATCGGCTAAAGCATTTCATGAGCGAATCTTTGGATGTGGCCGCGTTAGCGTTGCGGAGCCCGTCTTTTCTTGCACACAGATGTGAGCTCTAAATGTAAAGCACTTTTTCTGTGTCTCCCTTTTCATGCTGTTGAAGATCGTGAATGAAGCGGCCAAGTACCGGTATCGTTCTGGGAACATGTTTGACTGCGGGAAGCTGACTATCAGATCTCCGTGGGGCTGCGTGGGTCACGGCTCGCTTTATCACTCCCAGAGTCCAGAGGCCTTCTTCGCACACTGTCCTGGAATTAAGGTGAATCGCTCAAAGCCACATAAAAAATAAATAAAAATAAGACACTGTATTTTCATAACAGAAAATGAAGCCTGGTTTTAGGAGCATTGAGATGTTTTACATTATTTGACTCCTGATGCTATTTTCATGACAGTTAAGGCATATTTTCCCCCAAAGTTGTCTTTATATAGCCTGACAAGCCAGACCCACATCAAGATGTTTGGTCTGGAAACTCACCATTGACAGCTCAATCCGAGGGGCGGATAAACGGTTGTCTTTCAAACTCCCTCTGCACGCGATAGGATAGCGCTACAACCAACCAGAGCAACGAAGGTGAAACAGAGCTCATTGACAGATTAAACATTCGCCGTATCCGGTCGGCAAAACACATCTTCCCTTCTTAAGAATGACTTCAGTGCCGTTATTTGTTCTTTTTTCAGAGAAAAGCTTAACTCTGAGTCTTCCTGACTCTGCCGTCGTCATTATGGCACCGCCCACCGACTATACATGATGTGATTGGCCCGGCAAGAGTTTGGCGTTTACAGCTCTGAAGTGTATTGAGAGTTGCTAGACGACACTCGCGGGCAGATTAGACTTTGCCGCTAGGGTGCGTCTAGATTTCTAGGCTAGTCTATATGCTTTAAGTCTAAACCAAACCACTGAAAATCTCAATCAGTAAATGGGTTCTATTAGGGCCACACCAAGCCAGCAGTCGTCCGTCGGTAAGCATCTCTCAGCTAGGCCTGTCGTGATAGTCGATAAATCAAATAATCGCTCGATAATTTTTCTGGCCGCGATAATTGCCATTTGCATGCTTTTTTGTTTTCCTCGTCTCTCTCGTTGACTGTGCGCGCCTCGTCCGTTTGGGGAGGTGTTTATACTCTACGTGCAGACCGGGTGCGGCGTGATGAGATGTCATTCTCGGCCAGCAGATTCGTCTGGAACTCGTGGCTCTTCGGTTGTGGAGCCACAGGCAAAGTTACGAAATTTGATGTGCACAACGCCAAGCGAAACGGGGTCTCGCGCACTCCGCGTCGACGGCATTTTTGCCGCGTGCATCCTCGCGCTCGAGCGGACGCATCTTGTATAAACGAGGCTTAAAGCTAAACTGAAGTTTGATAAACGCAAGTTAATTCTTCAGTTCAATCTTTGTGTGCTAAAAAGGCGCATAAGTTCCTGTAGAGATAGCAATACACATTCTCATTTTGCCAAATAAATGAAAAGCATGTCATCAATGTCTTCTCTCTTGCTGTATCAAAATATCACTTTCCTCAGAGATGGTCAAGTTCAGTTTGTGTATGATTAGGCTATGATATAACCATTTTTTTTAATACTGTATCCTAAATTGTGGATAATTAATATATCATATGCTAAAGTACATTTCTGGAAAAAGAAAAAGAAAAAAAGTACCGTACAGAACGGAAAACCGTGATACGAACCGAACCGTGGGTTTTGTGAACCATGCTGCCCCTAATATGCACCTAAAACACAATTATCCGTTGCAGTTTTCAAAATTTGTTATCGTGACAGGCCTACTGTTAGCTAGTTTTTGCGGTGCGATCTACTTGTGGGCGGCAGTTCACCCAATTCAGCATGTTATATCGGCATCAGGGCCGTTGGTTAGCTCTGAAGTCCCGAAGCTTTTCTAATTTTACATAATCTTATCTAAGCATTCCAACACGTGAATATTTTCATAACAAAATGAGCCACATTTAAAAACTTTTAAAGAGGAAAAAAAAGCTTTGTCCTTAATTCATGGGATCCAGACTTAAAGCTGTTTTATAGACTGTAGTTTAACTGTAGGCCAGTTTCATTTAAATGTAAGATCATAGTAGTCACAGGGTAAAAAACATAGACTGTACAAACCTTGCTCCTCATTATATGGCTATATGGTTTCTAAAACTATATAAAACATATATAATAAACTATTATATTTGTAAGTAAAAAAAATGTAAACACCAGTAGGAAATACGAAAACAGCCTCTATAAAAGTGATTTATATTCTGCAATATTATTTTATGTAATATAGCAACATTTTTAATAAATGTTTCTTCCAAAACACCATATTTCTTCGCTGTTAGCTGCAGAGTAAGTTGTGGTTCTGCTAAAGTGAAACGTTTGTGTGTATTGCCGTTTTCCACTTTACCTCGTCATGAATAGGCTACATGCTCGTGGCTGTTTTCAGCTGATTCACCACAGAACTGTAATGTTCCCTTAATCACACGATTGTATAAAACAAAATAAGTCAAAGTGCCGTATAGAGCAGCATTTAAACGCAGCGTACGTTCATCAGCGGCTGCGCTGTGCGGATATTCACCTTTGCATTTCCATGAGCTCAAATACTAATAAATAAATAGGAAAAAGCACCTAATATGGAGGGGAAGTCTCTCTCGCGGCGGATTGTCAATTCAGAAGACAAACCAATGAGTCGCTGTCGCTGCATGTTGTCAGTGGCACAAAAAAATAAATAAATAAATAAAAAAAAAAATATATATATATATATATATAATAATATTATTATTATTATTATTATTATTTTTTTTTTTTTTTTTAAACACTACACTATTGGCCCCAAAGTGCGTCGGCCCACCAGGCAAATGCCCGGTATGCCCAATTACCAGTCCAGCCCTGGCCACATGGAATGAAAATGAACAGCGTGATTGAAATACAAAATGGTAAGCAAGCACTCCTTTTTTTTACGGTTTATATATCTGCATTCCTAGTTTCAGTTTTCAGTTGTAGACAAATATAGACCATTGATACCTGTAGATATATACACAGTTGTTTCCTTATACACAGGCGCTCAAGCAAGCTGTAGTCTTCGGTATGTTCAAGCACAGCTTTTTGGCCTAGAAGTTGCCGGGGGCTTTGATGCATCATGACTTTTTAAAAGCACTGTGCAGATCACAGATAGACTTTGTAGTATAGCACATTTTTATTTTTATAGTACAGTAAAACATCATTTGAATTTTGAATTTACATAATAATACAATATATTTTAAAATTAATTGCATTTCATTTAGCAACATAAGTCATCCAGCTTTTATTAAAGCTGCAGTCCGAAGCTACTTTTCGTTAAAATAATTCAAAATAAATTTTTTGAGCAAGTACACAAGCCAGTGTTCAAAAGCGATCTCCTTAGGGTAGCCCCATTCACAACGGTAAGCTTTTAATAATGTATTTTAATTAGAGTGGTACTAGTGGATTTCTGTGGGAAATTCAAGCTTGTTTGTGTCATTAGGCCACGTCTGTATAAATAAAGAAAGAGTCCGGCTAGTCGTTGTAGTGCAGTCGCCTAGTGCATACGTGAAGATGCTGCGGGTGGCGGATCATTTACAGCATTTTCTCACAGCAGCTGGAGTAATTAGACTGTATGGAAATTGAAATCTACAGGTGAAGCTAATACACAATAAATACACAGTCACGCAATGATAATGCTGTTAACATTAACAATTTGAGCAGAAAGTATAACAATAATATTAATAATTTGATGTTTGATGTTATTTTAGCGATTTGTTAGATTTAATCACCGTTGTTAGCGCAATTTATTTGTAATGTTTTGTTCTCAAAAGTGGCAGACATTTTCCAGTGAAATTTCTTACTCAGGTTATACTCTGTGAATATCTGTGATTCTTAAGTACAGTGTCCACACCTGATCCACACACTCCTCAAAACATTAGATTATTCCGCTCCGACGCATAGCTCATGTACAGATATAAACTCTGCAAATAACTGCAATTGCAGGTTTCAAACGGAAATGGTGACACAGGCAAATCTTACGGACTGCAGCTTCAATATGATGTTCTAATATCAATCTATCTTACTGCAGTGCAACAGGTGTCTCATAGCAGCCACTGAGTAACGTTAAAGGTGTCATGTACTGGCTTTTTTCTTTTTTTATACTGTTGTCTGAGGTCAACTAATGACGTTCGCGTGGTTTTTACATTCAAAAACATCATAACTAATAAGTAATAGGCTTTTTGTTAAAAAAAAAGCCTTAAAAGTTTGAGGCTCTCTCCTGAACTCTGGGTTTTGATGGGCGTGATGCACTGGAGACTTGGAAGTAAACGCCCACGGCTAGGATTGGATAAGATTTGCATATTTTATGAGCTACTGCTCCGCTGTCATATCTATGACAAACACAATGATTTATTTCTCATCCACCCGCGACTGTATTACATGGCCCGCACCCGACGATCGGTCGATATTATAAGCGCGAACCACACACACACACACACACGTGCACGCCCAGAACAAGAATGATTTCTGCCAACGTACGTTTTGGTCTGTTACAGCCCCGGGACTAGTACTATTACATATAAAAAAGATGTTTTACTAACATAAGTTTGTTGCAACTTGCGTCTTCAAATCCAGCACTTGAGGCTTGTTTACAAACGATTCAGCAGTGAAATGAAGCGAACACACAAACGATCTTCCCCACGTGAGCTGGAACTTCATTAAAAATAAATGAAGTATCACACATTCCTAATATTATGATCTGAAGGAAGCTCATGCAGCGACTGTGTTCTTCCTCAATATCTTCTCCCACATGTTTATTGCTGCTGGCAACGTGATCGACCGATCAGCTCCGAGTCGGTGGGTGGGGCTACTGAATTACACATTCTATAGAGGCAGTGTTTCGTTGCACAGTGACGTAAGAATCGCTCACAATCGTTTTCTGGGCCTGGTGTCTATAAAAGCTTTTCTTTGTCTAAAAAGGAAGTTTTCATCTCTGAAACTTACAGGATAGTGTTTAATACCATGACCTTTTATTTATCAAAAGCTCAAGGGAAAGTTGATTTCTCAATTCATCACCCACCCCTTTAACATAACATTCAACACACTCAAATGTATTTTTAGTATGATTGTTTTGGCCAAGTGAAGCTACGCTGCATTACCACACAATTTTAATTCATCAGATAAAGTGACCTGTATGGATAGTAATTCAGCAATTACTATTTCATTACAATTAAATAAATAACGTGAATTTTAAGGCACAATATGTAGTTTTCCGCCGCTATAGGTTGCCTATTCAAAACAGAGGCGTAGCTTGATCACGCCTCGAGATTGAGCACTGAATCTTGGAGATTGTTGTCTTCACCTCACACCCGATAGGAAAGAATCAGGACAGGACTCGGGCAGAAATTATGTTCATGGATGAGATTATTAACGTTACTGTAGTATGAAACAGAGCAGGACCGAAAGTTGTGGAGCGATTGCTAATAAGAGACGAGAGCGACAGCTTTTATTATGCCACAGTCGCCGCTTCTGCTTCTTCCTGCGTATGTGGGGTTATGTAGCGCTGTTGATCACATTATAACGTTAATCTGTGCGTTTGCTCCACGGCTGCTATAAGACACTTGTTCACACTGCAGTGAGCTAGATTAATATTAGAATATCATATTAATAAATTTTGGGTAACTTATGTTGCTAAATGGCATGCAATGAATTTGATAATACATTGTATGACGGAGAAAATGCTGTATTACTGTACAATAATTTGTTTTCGGTCTATAAAGGTATCCAAACAGTTCTCCTGTTTAATAATATTTTATAGTATGTTTGGTGTTTCCATGGTTTCTTTCTACTAAATAATATGGAAATTAAGGGTAACGTGGGTATGATGGCATTTATTGGCAATGCACGGACACAGTCCGTATCCTGGTTAAAATCTCTTATTTCTATAAATTTCAACATTCTTGGAAACATCTGGGATAATGTAAGTACACAAGTCAACAACTTATATAATACTGTCCTAGTGGTTTTTAGATATTATTTTTTAAATCTATAGATGTTTAGAGATCTGTAGATGTTCAGGGAAGGAGGAGGCAGACATTAAACGTAACTTTGATCATAAAATAAGCATAAAAACAAAGTGAAAAGAGTGGCAGTGAGCGTGTGTGGTATATATGCATAATAACAACAGCAAGGTAAAATGCACCAACCTCTCTGCCTGCCCTGCTTCTCACCCCAGTAACGTTAAATATAACTTTTAATACATTAGCTCAGTCCCATCGGATTTCTTTCCATCGACACTGGAGGTGAAGATGACAACTCCCATGATTCCACGCTCATTCATGGCGGCATCAAGCTACGCCTTTTGAATAAGCGACCTCTAGCGGAGAAACTTGCTTACTGTGCCTTTAACTAAAACGATTAATGTTGAAATCAAATAAATATTAGATAACAAATTATTACATTTGAAATTTTGCCTTGGCAATTCACGTAAATGTTTAAGCTGAAGTAAAAATAAAATAAAATAAAATGTTAATAATTAAAAGAAAAACGGAATTAAATTATTAAAATGACTAAAACACACTAAAAATAAATTGAAAATGAAAATATAAAAATAAAATCTAATTCAAAATATTAAAAATAGTGTATAATAATACTAAAATAACACTGTGGTCGGGTCTCATGCTTCAAAGTTTAAGAAGTTTCCAAGTGCTAAAGCACATAGATAGGTATAGGCTATGAAGGACTTTGTTCACTAAAGGGTTACTTTAAAAACGAGTGGAGTATACGTGTGTCCAAATGAGTAGATGTGCTAAAAATAATAATAAACTCACCAGTCTGAGACGGATTATACAGCAATGCTCTTTACTCATCTCACTCGCACTGCAACACGTATTTCTCACGCTCACTCAGGAAGTTGGAGTTTGAATCTCATTCAAAGCAGATCGATGCTGGACTCCCTATGAAGTGTCCAGCACCAGCATCGTCTGCATCGGTCTGAGGACAACAAACTTGACATTTAATGAGCTGACATACAGAGTCAGAGCTGATTTAACCTCACCACTGCTCTTCACTCTTCACAGTTTGATTCTCACAAATATTATATGGAGTCTTCATCCGTAATGGTCTATTCAGTTTAAATATTGGTGTTTCTGCAGAGAACATGTAAAATGCTTTTTCCTGGCTTTTGATAGAGTCACTTTTTGTTCATCTAGAGGCATTTTTTAAATGAGCCCGGTGGGGAGATGCAGCGATGCCTTTTGAGTATTGTGTGCTCTTATTAATATACAAATTATTTGTGTATCTGTTTTCCCTTTTATAAAACAAATATTATTCTCTCTCTGTTAGATTGTTGTGCCGAGAAGCCCGGTCCAAGCCAAGGGTCTTCTTCTGTCCTGCATTGAAGATAAGAACCCCTGCATCTTCTTTGAGCCTAAAATCCTGTACAGAGCAGCAGGTAAGAGTTTTATTTTTTTATTAGTCATCACTGTTGGTCACCCATTACATCTATCTGTTGTTTGTCCCAATATTTAACCCTTGATAAGTATTATAACGAGTTTGTGACTGTACCTCATAACTCTCATATCCTCATTAGATCCTCAAATTGTCAGTCAAACCTCATAACTCCACCTCTATCGTGAGAGAAGTGCCACACACGTTTTAGACCGTTTATGCTCGTTTGTCATGCAAGGATAAATAAATAACTGGTTGACTGAATAAGTACTGTTTTCTTAACTCAAGAAACACTATATAAATAAGGCTAATGTTTTATGTATTCAGTGTTTCCCCTAGGTTTACAGCTTTGGGTGGGGGTGTCACTCAGTTGGTCACACTGACTTACAATTTGGTCGCACCCTTGTTTTTAAAGACTGTAACGGTGGCAAGCCCACAACCCGATTTTTGTATCTTGACAAGATTAAGCTTGTCTGGCGCCCGAACTGTTTCGTTAAGCTAAACTGTTTATTTAAGTTGGTTGTGGGCTTGCCACCGTTACAGAAGTGGCGCCCGAACAGGGACTTGAACTTTTTGAAAAAAAAAAAAAAAAACTTTTTGAAAAATTTGTTTATGAACTTGAAATGAAAACCATTTTTTTCTTTGTGAAACACCCTCTAAAGAATGTGATTTACATTGCTGTTGTTTCTTTGGGGGAAATTGTATTTTGGTAACCTGTGTCTTGTGAACTGTGGAATAGCTTGCTTGTTGTAGTTAAGGAGGTTAACTGCGGTTGCATGCTTGTGAAGAGAGTGCAAATCAGTGTATGGGGGTTACATTTGTTTAATTAACCCTGGTACAACATTGTAATGTTGTTGTTGTTTTTTTGCTGCCTAATACTGACACATGTACACACACGTTGCATGTTGATAAATTGTTCTCTTGAATTATATATCCTGGTTTTGCATTGATGTAAAGATTGACGTTACTAAAAGCTTGATATCTGCAAAAAACGGTTGTTTTGATTTTACTTGTGTATTTAAATGGGTGAATGTAAAATAAACCTTAGAGTATGGGGTTAAAAACACTGAATAGTTGTCCTCAAGCGCTGAGCGTCTGGCTCACACCAGCCAAAGCACGAAAGCATGCACTCGCACCAATACGGTTGTGTGAAATTTTACTTCACACATTATCAAAAAATGTGTGCATTTGCGACCATTTTGGTCGTAGTCTAATTCCTTGAGAGTGAGTGTTGCCATCCTCACCACCCTGGGAGTGTTTGAAAACACAGGGATTTTTGTCTGCTTTTCAGGTGGTTGACGGGACATATTTTCCGACCTGCACTCTCTGTCCGCTCTGCGTGTGCGTGCTAGGGATGCACCGATACTATTTTTCCCGAACCGTTACGATATAAAAAAAATTGAGTATCGGTCTATACCGATACTAAACCGATCCGATAACTATGCAGTTTTGTTTAAAAATGCTATGTAGAATTTCTAAACCTCAGTGTGTTGAATTGAAAATCACTCTTTTGTGAGTTAAACACAATCAACTAAATACAGACTTCATTATAAAGAAAAACAACAAATAAAAAAATATACATCACAATCTACGACAAAAATAGCCTACTACTATAGATGGTGAATAAATTAGATTAGTGAATAATTTAGCAGCAAGAGTTACAAAATCACGAGTGTAATGTTACACAAAATATATTCATGAAAAACAATTAAATATATTTATAGAAATAGGGCCTATATACTAAGAAATTACATTTTTTTTAAATGTATAGTGCATTTTTTAATGAGGCAGCAGCATATTATAGATAGGGCAGAACAAGAAAGGCTATTATTTTAGTGGTATAAATTTGATTAACTAAAAATTCATTCAAAATAGAAAAAAACGCTAATGAGCCAATAAGTGTTTTTTTTTTTTTAAATGAGAAAAATAATAGTATAAAGACACATGCCAGTGCAACCATATATAAAGCTACAATATTAACTTTGACCACAGTTTTAATTATTTAAAAAATATAGTTACATCCATTTACTAAAAAGAATAGGTTTTAGAAATACAAGGTTTCCGCCCGACAGCGATGATATATTCTAGACATGTTGTTTGTTTGATCAGGCACAATTAGGGGTAGGCGATAGGGGTGTAACGGTACATAAAACTGACGTTTCGATACGTACCTCGGTTTTGAAGTCACGGTTTGGTACAGATTCGGTACAGACGTTTTACAAAAGTGCTTTTTATTTATTTAATTCAACAGTGGTTTACTGAAGAAATTGTATGTCCTTAAATTCATCAGTAAACTATATAGGAATCCCTTACTTACACATTACTATAATAATAAGGGTAACAACAGAGCCCAACTATTAGCCCAAATTCAGTTCTTTATTTTTAGGACACTCATATGCTTCACATAAGGCAGTTTTTGCATTAAAGGTCCCGTTCTTCGCAATTCCATCTTTCAAACTTTAGTTAGTGAGTAATGTTGCTGTTAGAGCATAAATAATACCCGTAAAATTATAAAGCTCAAAGTTCAATGCCAAGCGAGATATTTTATTTAACAGAAGTTCCCTTTGAAAGCCTACAGCGAACGGCCGGTTTGGACTACACCCCTGCACTTCCTTCAGGAATGACGTCACTAGAACCGTTTGTTGACTAACCCTCCGCCCACAAGAACACGCAAAATAGGTGTGTGGTCTTGTTGCTCTCCCACGTGGAGAAGAGCGCGCGTTCAGCGCTTGCATCTCCCCGTTATGGTAAGAGGCGGGACCTTTCCGGGCAAAGTGCGCTAAGCTGCTGTCCAATCACAACACGGGAAGCGCTGGCCCAATCAGAACTCGTTACGTGTTTCTGAAGGAGGGACTTCATAGAACAAGGAAATCATCAGGCTGTTTTTAGGACAGAGGAAACAGCGCTGTAAAGATAAGTCAATTGTGTGAAAAATACTGTGTTTTTTTACACGCGAAACATGAACTCATGTTATATTGCACACTGTAAACATAATCAAAGCTTCGAAAACACGTGAAGAACGGGACCTTTAACTTCTAAATCTAATTATATATATTTTTCGCTGTAGTTGGGTGGGTTCCTCCACCTGCGTTCCTTTGCTTGTATTACCCTCCTCAGTGACAGGGGTGCTGATGCTCTGAAACACTGATTGGTTTTTGTCCAGTTGCTGTGCTTCAATCGACTGATTTGACTGGTTGCTTCGTAGGAAGTACTGGTCAATTCGAGGCCCTTGTCCCTGCTCTCTCAAGCACCCTCTCTTTCCTTGGTGGGTCCTTAACCCCCTGTATGATGTTATTTTTTCCCAGCCACGGGTGCACATTTGAAGTGTGTGTCCTGTTGCTGCTGTGTTTGTCTCATGTGCCGTGTTCTTACTCGTAGTCATGTCCGTTCCTGGGTCTATAACCTGTTACCAATTATTAATTAGCAGTAATTAGTAGTTTGAGGCAAAAGTTAATCATTAGTTAATATTTGCCATTGCAGACCCTGCTCACTATTTAAACCCCATATGCTTCATCCACTAATGCAAACTTAAAACAAAAAATTGAGACGTGAAATAATATAGAAATAGCTACAAACCTGTCAGACAGGAAAGTGAAGAATGAGCTGCAATAGATATTAACCAGAAAAAACAATTAAAGTCAAAAATACATTGCCTGTGCAGTCAAGTCAGTGGAATTGACTTCTAGACTTCTGATCTTGTAAATGACTGTTTCAGCTCCCATCTTACCTGTTCATATATCAGTGTGGTCTGCTGATTGTTTCCATATTTCAAAGAATTCGCTGGGGATCTTGAATGGTCAATGCTTTGCAGCTGTTGAGTGAAGACATGCAGTTTCTTGTTTCTTTCTCATTGCTTTGCACTGTACACGTTTCTCTCAGGTATGGCTCCATTTCAGTCCAATGCTTTAGCGCAGATTGATTATACAGTTCACTCAAGGGAGACAAAAGGAATGTGGAGAATAAATTTGCCCAATTTATTTTCTAAATGCATGTTAAGATGTAGATCTTATTGTAAATGATTTTCATCCGTGCAGGTTTTTTTCTTTTTCTTTGACCTAGTGATTGTTTAATCAAATGTCATTACTGGTTCTTCCAGTAAAACATCAGACTTCACTCCCTTGACTTATGCAGGACTTTTCCAGTCAGTCAGTGCTCTTAAACCTCGCCCCTACAAGCTCACATAAATCTGCGTTCACTTTTGAGTGCTGCGTCCACATCTAAACATCCAATCAACAACCGAATGCATAGAACCAAGTCTCGTCCTTTTTGATGATCTGTTGCTTTTGGATGTACGTCACAATATGGAAGAAAAGATATGTCGCTACATTGCGACTTCAATCATTTTAGGATCATGACATTCACAAGACATTACTTTAGATTAAAAAAAACTTTTATTGTAACAAAGCCCAGCGAACGACTCATTGTGGAGTCTAAGGTGAAAGATGATCTACTTTCACTGAATATCAATGCCTATTTCATGATTGCAACTTTGGCCCTGACCACTGGCGTGTGATGACGAGGAGAGGTGCGATTTTAGTATTTACTTTCCATAGGATCCTAATGCTAGGAATGTGATTCAATATTTTCAACAATGTAAATGTCTCAGTTGATAATTTCACTGCAGCAGATTCTTTGGTAAATCAGTCACAGTTTCGGCACAAGCTTTGCAAACAGACTTTTACGAAAAGGACTCAACAGTAATGCGACAACATGTAAGTAACCGTGTTAATTCTAATGCCTGATCTGTGATTTCTGATATGGAATAATTCATGTACAGTCATTCGTTCTGTGTCAGTAAATCAAACCAACTGCACATTGTTTCTCTTAGTAGGAAGAAAATAATCTGTTGGTTAAACGGTGCACAATTAAAAGGGTCATGAACTGTGTTGTTTTATTGTTTTATGATGTTTCCTGGAGTGCTTTTTACATCAAAAATTGTCATAATTTAGAAATAAAAGGCATTTTTCCTACCCTGATTGTAGCCTCCGCTCTGAACGCTCTGTTTTTAGTGGTGTGTCTGGTGTGACAGTTCAGTGTAAGCGCCCACTGCTGTGATTGGCTGCTGTTAGACTTCAGTATAGACGTCCACTGCTGTGAACGTCTTTCCATTTGAAATAGCTAAGTATTACTCTCTCTTTTAGCGTGTTTTTACTATTATATCTCATGGTTAACTAATCGTTAAAAGTATTGCATTGCATTTAGATATATGGCATTATATTTGGATCTATAGCATTATATTCAGATTGTGGCATGAAAGGTTGCAATAATGATCAATGTAGACGATCACGCATGCAAGCAAGCAGGGATCTGGTCATTGCAACTAATTAGACATTTCTGTACACTAAGGAATGCTTTCATCTTCACTAACAGTGCAAACGTGATGTATAGTTAAGAGATTAGTTGAATGAAACGGGAGTCACTGATAAACTCTCGCTGTTTGATTGACAGCTTCAGCCCGTGCTGCTCCAATGTTTGCGAAGGGAGCTTTCTTTTAATGCTTGCTTTCTTTATAGAATTTAATCACAGTTAAATAAGATTATTTCCATCCTAAGAGAAACAACACAAGTTGACGTTTAGTCACTAGTTTGGTTTACTGACACACAGACAAAAAACATCTGACTGTACATGAATCATTACATTTCAGATCAGGCATTACCATTTACACAATTACTTGCATGTTGCATTACTGTCAAGCCCAGGCACTGCACAATATTTTGCAATCCTTAACGGCATGTTAATCGCTTGGTAGCTAGATATGGTTTAACACCAGGTAGGCCTATGTTACCAAGGCCTTGTCATGCATGAGTGGTGCCACCTGGTTATCAACTGAAAAAATTACAAATTTGACCTCTTCCCAACAGGGAAAACCATCAACAATCTAAAATGAATGAGTATATGGGGTCATGGCTTTGCTATTAAAAATTAGTGGTATTCTTCTGTTATCCACGTATTTATTTTTATAGTCTCCAGTTTACTTTATCTCACTTATTTTATTCCACATCTCTTATTTCTTTTACTTGATTTATTCATAATTCTACATATGTATATATATAGCACCTTATCCTATTCCTATTTTATCCTATTCCTATTTTATAATTTATTGTGCTTTTTTGTTAATTGTTATTTGCTGTCCATGGAGCGGACCTGTTTACATTTCACTGCTGGTTGTATTCTGTATAACTGTGTATGTGACAAATAAAACTCTTGAACTTGAACTTGATAATAGAAATCAATGGGGCAAAAACAGCCACGAGGAGTAAATGAGGGAGAAAAAATTAAAATCTGATGCTGCACAAAAACTAACATCACAACAAAGCCAATGTTGTTTCTAATCTTTGACATGTCCAAGAATGTGATAAAAGTGGAAAAAATCCAGACCACAATCACATTTTATATTGAAAATAAGTAATTTTGTGTGCGTTTTTCCCCAAATCAGTGACATCATTTATGAAATTGGCAATTAAAGAGTTAAAATCCTGTTTGTTTTTTTACATTTAGTTTTGGTATATAGTAATTAGTCAGGACTGATGTTGATTTAAGCCGGGTGCACACTGTGCGATTTTGGCCACGATTTGGCCGTCTGAGACAAATTTTGGAAATCCTAAGAGATTCCTCAGATCCTAGGCTAAAAACTGACGCCTTTGGTCGTTAGTTTGACATGTTCACCGGCCGCCGATTAATGAGCGCTGCGATCAAATTTTACCTCAGACGAAATTCTGGCAGTGTCAGAAGATTTGGCACAGAATCCTGCAGTGTGACTTCTCCTACGACAACAGTCAAATATCTCTTTTTTTCAAGACAAACTATGACCAAAACGAGTGCTAGAAATGTATTTGTAGCCAGCATTTCAGTCCCGTGTGTAATGCAGCTCACTGTCACTGAACGCGTCATTCATTGATGATATAAAACTCCTGATGAGTTTTCTTGCGCGCGTCCGTTTTTAGCGCGCCTTCACTATCGTGCAGTCTGACATTAATGTCAACTGCGATCTTACAGTGTGACACGGGGATCATGTTCGTACAGTCTGACAAGGGATATTCGCAAAGGATTTTGAAAAATCGCACAGTGTGCAGGACCCATTATGGAAAATATCTGATACATTTTTTACAGCAGTTTAATTTAGTGGATGTTTTCATCCATGAGGATGATAAAAGGGGAGTGAATTTGAATGATGCACAAGGGTTAAACTGTGATTAAATTGTATATAGAAAGCGATCAATTAATGTTTCCTTTACTATGGCTGGAGCTGTCAATCAAACAGTGGCAGTTTATCAGGGACTGAGATCTGTACTCGTGCTAAAACGCCCGTTACAATCAACGAATCTTTTATTTGCATTATGTTTGCACTGTTAGTTACTGTTGCAACTCTATTTCTGTAGACTAACAAATGCTTTCATGCATTCGTTAGTCTACAGAAATCGAGTTGGGCCGAGGAGATCACTGCAGTCATGCGCTCAACGTGTAGTGGTTTTTTTTACACTGAAGTCTCACAGAAGACACATCCCTTTAGCCTAGAAATCTAGACGCACCCTAGCGGCAGCAAATTTAATCTGCCCGCTAGTGTTGTCTAAGAACTCTCAATACCCTTCTGAGCTGTGTTCCTCAAAATCTGGACGGCCCAATCACATCATGTATAGAGTCGGCGGGCGGGGCCATAATGAAGACGGCCGAGTTGCGTTTGCGTGCTTCTAGTAAACACAGAAACTGCGGTCGAACGGCGGTCTTTCGAATCAGCTCTGACCGCAATTCTGGAAGACTTGGAGTTAAGCTTTTCTCTGAGAAAAGGACAAAAAAGGCACTGAAGTCATTCTTAAAAAGGGAAGATGTGTTCATAGTTTAGCCGACCGGATACGGCGAATGTTTAATCTGTCAGCGAGCTCTGTTTCACCTTCGTTGCTCTGGTTGGTTGTAGCGCTATCCTATCGCGTGCAGAGGGAGTTTGAAAGACAACCGTTTATCCCGCCCCTCAGATTGAGCCCTGTCAATGGTGAGTTTCCAGACCAAACATCTTGATGTGGGTCTGGCTTGTCAGGCTAACATCCCTTCAGGCAGAGCATTCAAATCAAAGGGGTTAAAATCAGGGATGGAAAAAGGCCTGCTATCTAAATGTAAAAATCAATCTAACATTATAAGAGTGCAACCCAAGAAACATTATAAAACAATAAAACAATGCAATTCATGACCCGTTTAAAACACTAATTGCCTGAAGAAACCACAAGAAAACTTCTCAAGTCTTCACTGACAATCCTGATCTGTTATGTCAAAGAACCTCCAGAACACATCTGTTATAATACAATTACATGTTTGTTTTTATAAATTACATATGAAAACATTTTGTTGAAATACAGTGTTACTTTTGAATGAATATCAGTCGTTCCTCCCACATAATAAAGTAGTTATAGCATCTTACATCTGGGGTTAACCTAACCACAGCCAAAACTAACCAGCCGCACTTTAAGCCATTGGTTAGGAGGAGAATATTTGGTGCAGTTTAAAGCACAAGTAAGTGTGGCTCTAAATTACACATTGCTCATATCTAAAGAAATAGTTAAATAATGAAATAGAGAGTTGAAAAGGATGCAGTTTTAAGGAAGCCAATGCAAGTGTGGTTTGCCACGAGAGTGCATATCTCCCGATGGGTCGATTTAGATCTGCTCTCTGTCCGTTTTCATGTTTACTTGCAGATCTGACTTATGCGTCTCTCAAGAATTTTGTTTAATGACTTTAATTTCCTGACTGAACATTGGAGAACATTGGGTTTTAGGATCTTTGGCGCTTTAACATTATTTGGTTTTAATGTGTGCTTAAGTGGTGCTTTTCTCTCTTTTTTTTTAATGCAGTTATTCTTGCAGGATGGGAATAAATCATTCAGCCATTCAGTTTGTAATAACCGTGATTTAAAAAACATTATAGCCTACGTTTACTTGATGGTAATGTGCAATTTTCCAATTTCCACCTTGTCTTTTTTGAATTGGTCATTATTGCTAACACTGAATTTAATGTCATAAATTATAACTCATGCTAGTTTAGTTGGCCTTAAATATGGTTTTTATTTATAACATGGTATTTAGAAGTTCAATCACAGTCTGTGTACAATTAGATAGCATTTTCTGAAGTACATGTTAGTGCTTTGTAAATCACCCATGTGGAGTTAAACCTTTGCAGTACTAGGGTGTTGTGTGTGGTTGCTAGGGTGTTGCTTTGTGGTTGCTAAGGTGCTTTGTCAAATAGTCAAACCCTAGAATCTGTCAAGTTGTGTTTTGAGATTTTTAGCATTGTATCAAAAAACACCCATTATAGTCAACAATGTTGTCTACACTACAAGTATGCAATTCTGCTACACATCAGATAACTTTGGAAATGTGATATGCGTATGAAGTATCTTTCATGTTTTTAGCATAAACATGCATCTTTCTCCATCTCTGAATTTTTTATTAAAGAGTGGTTTTACCATTAAAGCCAGCAGTGTTTTTAAATGATAGAGTGTGTGTCAGCTGGAAATACACATCAGGCATCCAACAACCTACCACTCAAAAGAATCTGGACCATTAGTGATGCAGTTTAGACTTCATCAATCACTTGAACCCTGGGGTAAAACCTTCTAACCACAAATCAGTGAGCTCAGCCTGAACCGCTCCAGCAGTCAGGCCATCAATGCGATCAATAGCGATCAGTCTTTTTAATAAATATTTAAATCAAGTGTGCTGCAAAGCATAATTTTTTTCTCTTTCTTGGCTGTAAGAATCTTACTTGTGTTGGAATCAAGAAACAGGCTGTGAATAAACATTAGTGTCACTGTCAGTAGAACGTAAATTCATTTGTTCTTTGCACCAGAGCATACACCTTGTAGTCTTACATGCAGCTTACTTTAGCCATAGTAACTTTACATTGTAATTTTATATATATATAGGACAGCTATGGCATATGACAGCACTGCTCATAAGGTTAGTGGTCCTACATAACAGCTTCTGTATCAGTTCTTTTGTCTTATGGTCTTTATATTTCTCACAGATTTCTGCTCGTTCTGAATATGATACAGAAAAAGTAGCACAATAAAGATTACATGTATATGAATGCATTAGTGAGTGATTGCATGTGAATTAATTCTACCTGACAGCGTCTCTCTCTACTGATAGGGAAGCTGTGGGTTTTAGTTATCAAGAAATATATGCTAGAACTTTTCAGTTTCTAAGCTATTTTATTGATAAATAACGGAACAGTTTTGATAATACATTTCTGCGCTACTGAATGGTTTCTTATGAGGTGCGCGTGATCTCTGTGTGATGCGCGACCGGCTATGTGTGTGTGTGTTGTAATGCAGCACGCATTAGTTTAGCGCAATGATTAACTTACGTGTACAATAAGCGTGCATTCTCCCGATCAATTTTGAGCATCCCGAACAATTCTGATCATCCAGATGGTATAATCAAACAGGTCTTGTGGAGAGCAACTCTGTTTAACTCTGTTGAAAACAGAGCCTGCGTGTCAGGAAATTGTTTATCCTGTTGCGCCCTCTATAGGCCAGCGACTAGTCACCGTCAAGCTTAAAGCAGCACCAGGTAACTTTTCAACCTTTATAATATATTTTCAAGACTCTTGTGATGATACATCGCCTTACAATAGGTTGAATGACACGTCTGCTATAGCCTGATGGGGTCTGTATCGTTTTTAATCATACTTTTAAACTTTGGGTTTCGGGTAGTAACCCGAGAACAAAAAGAACTACAAAATTCGACTGCTTTACGGCATATACGTCACTTCCACCAACACCCACACTTCCTTACATTCGGAGGTGCGAGCCCAACTTTGTTCATCGGATAATATAGTCATGTCCGAAGCAGCACAGACAAATAAGAAAGAAAACGGTTTTGTTGGAGGAAAGCAATAAGAGGAAACGAAAAAGTGATGGGATTAAAGGCAGGACGAGGATCAACATGTGACCAGCGTTTGCTCGTTGGCGTGAGCTGAAGGAGGCGTGCCCGACCGATGCTGTCAGGCTTGTTATGGTGATTACCTTCCACTCAAACATTGAACTGAAGTATCATATAGATTCTGTAAAACGGTAACCAATAGACTACTATAATGACGCTGGCTTGTAAACGTGAGCATCGCGATTCTTTGGCGTTTGAAAAAAATAAAACCCATGAAATTATATTCATATGACATGCTGAAATGTATGCCACTGACTGTACCTGAGATGAAGACATTTCACACGCGCCGCCAGAAGAACACCTGCGTGTGAACTCCTCCTGCAGTGTTCAGTGGAACTGTTAGTGCTGCACCAACCCGCGGGACGCTTTTATGAAGTTATTTGGCCCGCACCGCACCACTGTATATATTTTTACAACCCGCCCCGCACCCGCGACCATTAAATAGACATACGGGGTCCGCGGGTTATGAGACGACCCGCGCATCACTAGTTCAGGGCTATCAGGGTTGTCATGTCAACAAATGCACGCGTGATGGCATCCCCTGTTGTAGGATGACAGAGCTTACGACAGTAGTTGAGGACATTATTTTTCCAAACTGTAGGGGGACCCCGAGAGCAAAAGTAGCCAAGTGCTGCTTTAAAACGTCACGACAAAGCATTAAAGGCGACTAGACGATTAGTCAACTAGTCGGTGCAAGCCCTTTTATTTATATATATATATATATATATATATATATATACACACATACACACACACACACACACATATATATACATACACACACACACACACACACACACACACACACACACACACACACACACACACCTAAAGGACTATCAGGAACACCATACTAATACTGCGTTGAACCCACTTTCGCCTTCACAACTGCCTTAATTCTACTTGGCATTGATTCAACAAGGTGCTGAAAGCATTCTTTAGAAATGTTGGTCCATATTGATTGGATAGCATCTTGCAGTTGATGGAGATTTGTGGGATGCACATCCAGGGCACAAAGCTCCCGTTCCACCACATCCCAAAGATGCTCTATTGGGTTGAGATCTGGTGACTGTGGGGGCCATTTTAGTACAGTGAACTCATTGTCATGTTCAAGAAACCAATTTGAAAAGATTTGATCTTTGTGACATGGTGCATTATCCTGCTGGAAGTAGCCATCAGAGGGCTACTCCCCCATCATGAGTGGACACGCCCCTTACAGCTGATTGGCTACAAGTGTGTTTTGGTGCTCGGCCCATTTTTCAACAGCATTTTTCAAAAATCTTCATTGCATGTATTTAGGCTAGATATAATTTTTGTATCTTAAACTCTCCTGTCCAAGAATCTTTTTTGCGCTAATACAAGAGATCACAACAGGTATTTGGCACCCTCAGTTTACTGTTATAATTCAATAAATTCATTATATCACATAATTTCTCTCCAGTTTTAAATAATAATAAAAAAAATCAACCAAGGCTTTTCATGCTTTAAAATTTTAGGTATAGTCAACAACTAGGAAATGATGATACTCATTATTGTCATCTTTAAACTGGACAAATTTAGCCTTTCGTACTAAAAGTTTTAATCCAGTGATTGTTGGGCTTTGTGTCCGAAAAAAAGAATAGCGAACATTTAGTGTGTAATAATGATGCCAATCTTGTATTCTTATTGCTGGGATGTGATCTGCTTTGCAGGGTTGTATCAAAGGCTGAATAGTAATTCTACAAGTTCTGGAAATTGAGCATAGTAATGTTTAAAGAGACCTTTCAGTCAACCCAATCGCCACATCTTTATTTTTTTGTCCTTGATCAGTATGAAAAAAAAAAACGTTTTATTGCGGTTCTGGTTTTTGTTATCCTGAGGTTACTATTATCAGATGTGCTGCAGGCAAACTACAGTACAGAAGTAACTGGAGCAGCGTGCTGTGCGTATAGCTGCTAAGCATTACTTCAGTGTTTAGAGCCAGTTTAAAGAACACAATGTTTTTTATTAACCTGTGAGACTCAGTAAAACACTAACCACAACACTGCTGTGACAACATGAACCCAACTGCTGTTGAAGCAACTTTTGCATTGCCAAAAAAGTACTTTTAAAAGTATTCCACGTTTAATAATAACAGAACTGGGATACTTCCAAAATGCATGTGAAACATTAAACGCTCTCCGTCTTAGCTCTTCCTGTTTTTCAAGAAGAACGTTTTTAAGTACGAGCGGAAAATAGAGACATGCTGGTACAGAAAAGATCATATGGAATTTTTCATAAGCCTCTGTTTCTAATTCTGAGCAAAAGAACAGCCATAACCAACCACATTTTCAACAACATTACTTTAAACCTCATTGTCAAAGCAGCACGATTTCCCAGAAGGCAGCAAAGACAATGACTGCAATGAGCATATAAACTGGGATGAGGAAAATGGCTCTAATTAAACATAATTTTACCATAAAGATAATTCAGCATTTAGACTTAAAAAAAAGACCCCGTCAGATATGACAGCTGTGAAAAGTTCTTTCTGTACTCATGCTGTCAGGTGAGACGATAGCTAGCTTCTTATCTTGTTTTCTTCCATCTGTGCAAAACTTACCCTGATGCCAACTTGCACATCTATCCAACACCAAAAAATGATCAGGTTTTATTTCTTACTTTTTACAATACCGTAAGTATGATCCGATCCCATCACCCTCTCATTATCTCTTGCCCCTCTGCCCATTCATCTAAATACTCAAAAGCCCCTTTCTCGCCAATATACTTCTTTGGCCAGCTGTTGCCGTCTAGAGAATATTGGACGAGTAGTTATGATCTGAATGAAAGGGTTTCAGCTCGCTTGTCACCAAACATCATTCAACCATTTTGTTACATGTCCTTCAAGGTATGTCTTCAGAATTTATTCCCCACTTTTTTCTACAGGAATTGAACAATATAACCGTTTCCTCCACAGTTTATGGATTTTAATCTTAACCCTATAAAGCCAGCTGTCATGTTTGATACATTTCTATGGCCTTTGATACATTTCTATGGCCTCTAAATGATCTACAGAGCCAATCTTTTTTTTTTTTATCAAATAAAAAGGCTTTTGGTATAATTGTGTAAACGTCCACCTTCATCTCATGGTTTGCGTGTCTTTTTGCTTTGAAATCTTTTCTGATTTTAACTGAATTTATGAGAATAACTTTTATATTTTTAGTAATATTATAAAATGAACACTTAAGGGCCTGATATACTCACAGCGAAGTTAGTTATTTTTTCTTTCTTCGCTTTAGGGGACAGGGTAAATATGTTACCAGTGATATACTGTTAGAAAACATCCAATGCCATCCACACTGCTGAGAGCAGCGAGATGAATATCTAAATGCACTATATCGTCAAAAGTATTGGGACACCCTTCAAATCATTGATTTCAGCGGTTCCAATCACTTCCATGGCCAGAGGGGTATAAAATCAAGCACCTAGGCATGCAGACATTTCTACAAACATTTGTGAAAGAATGGGTCGCTCTCAGGAGCTCAGTGAACTCAAGCGGTGTACAGTGATAGATTGCCAGCTTTGCAATAAGTTTATTTGTGAAATTTCCTCACTACTAAATATTCCCCAATCAACTGTTAGTGGTGTTATAACAAAGTGGAAGCAATTGGGAACAACAGCAACTCAGGCACGAAGTGAAAGGCCACGTAAAATCACAGTGAGGGGTCGGCGCATGCTGAGGTGCACAGTGCGCAGAAGTTGCCAACTTTCTGCAGAGTCAATAGCTACAGACCTCCAAACTTCATATGGCCTTCAGATTAGCTCAAGAACAGTGCGTAGAGAGCTTCATGGAATGGGTTTCCATGGCCGGGCAGCTCATCCACGCCTTATATCACCAAGGGCAATGCAAAGTGTCAGATGCAGTGGGGTAAAGCATGCCACTACTGGGCTCTAGAGCAGTGGAGACGTGTTCTCTGGAGTGATTAATCACTCTTCTCTGTCTGGCAATTCAATAGACGAGTCTGGGTTTGGTGGTTGCCAGGAGAACGGTAATTGCCTGATTGCATTGTGCCAAGTATAAAGTTTGATGGAGGGGGGATTATGGTGTGAGGTTGTTTTTAAGGGGTTGGGCTTGGCCTTGGTATGCAAAACTCTTAATGCTTCTCCATACCAAGACATTTTGGACAATTCCATGCTTCCAACTTTGTGGAGAGGATTTCTACATGAAAGAAGGCATAGCCTCAGCACTCACCTGCCTATTACTTCATCGCCGCAGACTAATGATAGTACAAAGGTGTCTACCAGCTGGAACAAACTTTTCTGGAAATATTGCTTTGGCAGGCTGTTTTGAACTCCAAAAAGTTTGTTTTGGCCTGGTTTTGTTCGAAATGACGTCACTTAGTTTTTTTTTTCAATTTTGCTTTACTGGACTGAATTTACTCAGGTTTACTTGATTATGCAAGCAGTCTGCTCTATTGTAATACAAATATTATTGATTTACATTATAAATATCAGAATTTCATCTTTCTTTTGGTCAAAAATAATATCAGCATCTGCACCAAATTTGATACATTTTTGCTCAGTTTGGGCCTCTGAGTAAAACTTGTTTTTCCTCCTCTAGTATAATCTTAATATTCTCGCTGTATCATACTATATGAACCATAAAGCCTGATGAATTGAATACGATCTTAAACAAAAAAAAACACTCATGCAAACTTTTTTTAAATTAATATTTTTCTTATATATTTCGTTCTGGTTCATAAACTGATCAATTAAAAAAATAAATACATTCTTATTTCATATGTCAGGGTGTACAGGGTGAATGTGACATTTCTTTTATGATGTGTAATAATCTGTCGTTTTGTTTTGCAGTGGAGCAGGTGCCCACAGAAGCCTATTACATCCCTCTATCCCAGGCTGAGGTCCTGCAGGAGGGCAGTGATCTCACACTTGTGGCCTGGGGAACACAGGTACATTTGTAAGAGCTTGCACTCACCCTGTTTTCACCATCAGATTATGATTTCAAAAGCTCTCTGGGTGTCCTGAAGCTCAGCTCAGACACTCCACGGGCTTATCCTGATGAATGACTGATGTACTTTATGACAGCGCAGAGAGAAAACAAGAGCAGCACAAACTACTGGGAGATTAATTAAATATGTATGATATGGATTACTATGGATTGGGGTCAGAAAGAAATTCACCAAGGATGCATTAAATTGATCAAAAGTGAGAGTAAAGATATTAGTAATGTTACAAAATATTTCTGTTTGAAATAAACGTCTTTCTTTTGAACTTTCTATTCATCAAAGAATCCCTCAAAAATGATCTATCATGATTTCCACAAAAAATGTTTTCAACATCGATAATAATCAGAAATGTTTCTTGAGCATTAAATCAGCATTTTATAATTTCTGAAGGATCATGTGACACTGAAAATTCAGCTTTGATCACAGGAATAAATTACTTTAAAAAATAATGGAAATATATTTAGCAATATTACTGTGTTTACTGTATTTTTATCAATTAAATGCAGCCTTGGTGAGCAGAAGAGACTTCTTACAAAAACTGTAAATCTTTCTGACCACAAACTTTTGAATGGTAGTATATTCACTATAATTTTGTTGCTATGAAATTAAATTAGTTCAGACACCAAGGACTGACTGGAGAGGCTCGGAAACAGCAGCGAGCAAGAGAGCCGAATGTCAGAATGTAGTCTTTAATTGCGAGTTAACCTTTGACCTTTGGGTTGCAGGTACATGTGATGAGGGAAGTGGCTGCCATGGCACAAGAAAAGCTGGGTGTCTCCTGTGAGCTCATTGACCTTCAGACCATTCTGCCTTGGGACACAGAGACCGTTTGCAAGGTACGATGTGAACGCACATGTTTGCAAAGTTATTTCAGCCTTATGGGATAGTTTACCCCAAATAAAAAACAAAAATTGTAATTTACATATCATACAAGCCGAATAACCTTCTTTCATGAAGCACAGATTATCTGGAAGCTATTTTTTTCAACAAAGGTTATTCAGCCTCTTGAAAAGTACCATATAAGTATTATTCCTATTTATACTCCATGCATGGAAAGAGCTCAGTTTAGTGTCTCTTCTTATTTTGTCAAAGATTTGAATGCACTGAAGCTGTAAAGGTTTAGGGTTTTGTGTAAACCCTCTGGTGCTGCTCCTGTGTTGGTCAAATGACACATTTGTTTATACCATCATTATTAATGTTTTTCATTTAATATTTTGTTTTTTAGGGGATTTTATGAAACTAAATTATGTTTATGGAATGGTTATGATCCATTCATTTCATGTTCCTTCTTTTTGAGCATCGACCTGAAAATGACATTTCCAACTTAAACTGTTGTTAATCCTGAATGCTTTGGAGCACAGATTTAAAGCCCCATCCAGACAAAGCCAGAGCTTTCCCTATCCAATCTTTTTTTGTATACTACATTAAAACGATGTATATATGCCAGACCAGTGTGTGGCACTTTTAAAACACTAAAAACGAAACAATGGGAGGAAGTGAGATAAAAATCTCACAATAAAATAATAAATACATTTGCTACTTATCAGATTGTTTAATTTACACCTACCCCAGCCCTAAACCTACTCTTACAATATTGCAAATACAGTAATTAAATGACGCAATATTGATGTGCACATGCCCATTAGCCGCATCCCTTTAACAATGGGGGATGTGGTGTGATGACCTCACCGTTTCACAAATATACCGATTGGTTATACACACGACAACGCAAGTGTCTGTTTCAGATTTATCCACTCTGGGATCCAGTTTAAAAAAATACAGGTTTCAGGCTTTAAAACGTTGGAGCCTTCAAAACGAAATGCTGATACGATACATTTTTACGTATACAGCAGCCATATCACCCTGTAGTCCAAGACTGGTTTCCCACTGAAGCTAAGCAGGGCTGACCCTGGTCAGTACCTGGATGGGAGACCAACTGGGAAACCCAGGTAGCTGCTGGTAGAGGTGTTAGTGAGGCCAGCAGGGGGCGCTCATCCTGTGGTCTGTGTGGGTCCTTACACCCCAGTCTAGTGATGGGGACTCTGTACTGTCAAAGAGCACCGTCTTTCGGATGAGACGTTAAACCGAGGTAACCCCGGCATTCTGGCCAAATTTGCCCATTGGCCTCTGTCCTTCATGGCCTCCTAATAATCCCCATATACTGATTGGCTTCATCACTCGGCCTCCTCTCCACCATAAGCTGGTGTGTGGTGAGCGTTCTGGCGCAATATGGCTGCCGTCGCATCATCCAGGTGGATGCTGCACATTGGTGGTGGTTGAGGAGATTCCCCCCTTCAATGTAAAGCGCTTTGAGTGCCTAGAAAAGCGCTATATAAATTTAACAAATTATTATTATTATTATTATTACAGCTAAACCCGTCTCCGAGTGAACAGTTGAGTTGAGTCAAACAACAGAGCTTGGCCTCTTTTTAAAGACAACTATTGTAACACTTTAGTATGGGGAACACATATTCACTAATAACTACGACTTTTGCCTCAATAAACTCCTAATTTACTGCTTATTAATAGTTAGTAAGGAAGTTTTTGTAGCATTTAAGTTTAGGCATTGGGTCGGATTAAGGGATGTAGAATAAGGCCATGCAGAATAAGGCATTAATAGGTGCTTTATAAGGACTAGTAATATGCATGCTAATAAGCAACTGAACCTTAAAATAAATTGTTACCGACAACACTTGGCGGATTGTTGGAAAAAAGTTGTAGAAGTTTATTATAATGAAAAAATATACATTTATGTAAGAAATATATTTTACAAAACATGTTTTACTCTAAAACTGTGAGAAAATCAAAGCCATAAATCTGAACAAGTTGTTTTCCAAATTTGAGATTGATATTTAAATTTTTTTGCTGTCGGTTAGATTTTGTTTGGGTGCAGTAGCAAATGTTTCCACCAGGTGAAAATCGCTTCCCATTCAACAGATTTCTGTTTGGACCAGTTCTCAAATTATAGTCCTACAAAGTTATTTTTATCAGAGCATGTGAGCAGGTCCCAGGCAATTTTCGGTGCATCCCTAAAAACATCAAATTTTTTGGCTCAGTGCAGTTCAATGCAGAAGCCTACACAACTATTGTTTAAAAATGAATGAGCCCATCACAAAACTGTAATGTCATGAGAAAATTTCTATCAGTTTAGAGTTGTAATATTGCTTAACGGTGGCAGACTTCATTGTATGATGATAACATCCCAAATTGAACTACTGATGCAAAAAGTAATTGTTCTGGCAGGAGCAGTGTAATAGAGTAGCATGTCTTATTGATTCTTTGCAGTAGATTGTTTTGGCAGTGTGATACGAGAGATGTAGATTCTCATGGGTTGTTTGTTGGAAAGCAGCTACTTAAATAAACATTAAACACATTAAACTGCCGCTATGAAACTCAATAGTGTGTTTACAGTAAAACACACACAGCACTGTTCATCATTCTGAAAACATACTAATTTATTTTTATTTTTTTACTTTCCCTAACAATTTGTACCATATCTCCTTTATTTGCTCCATGCACGTTTGCCGTTACAGTGTTTTTTGGTCATTGAGTTAGAATCACAGTATCAGATCGAGTGTCTGCATGTCTCTCATGCTTCTCTTTTCTGGTATACGCAGATGTAGTTCATCTACTATAGACATGATCTGCTATCAAACACTCACAAAATAGCTGCCGTTTTATTTCAAACCGTACAAACTTTGTTTAAAGGTCTTTACAATAAATACCATGGTTCAGGGCTTTTGGGGGGGCAGTAAATCACACACATGTGCCATTATGTGGTAGCAGTGTAGAGTAACTTTGAAATTAAACAATTTGCAATGAAATGCAACAACTGAAGCAATTGAAGAATATGGTTTGTTCATGACCCAAGAAAATGCATTTGTGTTCTATTAACTTCTATAAATTCAATATCAAAGTGCAGAGCAGAAACAGTTTGAATCCAGATGTGCATGAGCTTCGCTGAAAGAAGCAAACAAACATGCAGATCTCTCAATACTCAATGTGTTTGTTGTTGTTGTGGGACCAACAGATGAGCACATTGACCATTTCAGTAAATAAAGACGTAAAAAACAGGGCATTTTTTTGAAGGTTTATGATCAACGTAAAATGCGCTTATAAAGAAAGCTTGTTTTTCATTTGATTTGGATATTTGTGTAATGTCTCTGAATAAGATCAAAGAACAGAACAAAACATTTTTTACTACTTGCTTCACACAGCGTTTGTGTTTTTTCAGAGGACTTGAAATATGGCACCTATATAGACCAATGTTAGGATTCACTAAATTTCACTAAATGCAGAATATGCTTTTGCTAATTTATTCATACATGCATTAAATATTGAATTACATTAAAAACAATAATGAATAGCCTATGTAAAATGGTGCATATGTTTATCAAATTGAGTTATTTTTTCTAGCTGACTAACGAGTTTATGGACACTGGATATGTTTTTTCTGAGGTAAATGTGACGTTATGTAAAATTGTTAACAAGCTGTTTTACTGACGTCTTTCCGCGGTTGAAACACTGAACGATTCCATGTGATGTGATAAGGATTTTGGTCAGTTGTACTCTATCTTTTAACACACCCTCAGATGCTCATTCATGTTTATTTCGCGCTGTAACTGGTATTGAGGCTGTAGAGAAGATCAGTTAACGGATTAGTTCACCCAAAAATGAAATGTCATTAACTTCTCACCCTAAAGTTGTTCCACACCCATAAGACCTCTGTTCGTCTTCGCAACACAGTTTAAGATATTTTAGATTTAGTCAGACAGCGTATCTAAGTGTATGCACACTATACTGTCCATGTCCAGAAAGGGAATAAAAACATCATCAGAGTAGTCCATATGAGACATCAGTTAGTTCATTAGAATCTCTTGAAGCATCGAAAATACATTTTGGTCAAAAAATAACAAAAAAAACGACTTTATTCAGCATTGTCTTCTCTTCTGTTTGTTTTCAAACCTCGAATAAAGATTAAAACGGTTATGAATCAGCGATTATGATTCATGATTCGGATCGCCAGTGTCATGTGATTTCAGCAGTTTGGCACACGATCCAAATCATGAATTAATACGCTGATTCATAATTGACTTAATTTGAGGTTTGAAAACAAACGCATGCTGAATAAATTCATAGTTTTTGTTATTTTTGGACCAAAATGTATTTTCGATGCTTCAAGAGATTCTAATGAACTAACTGATGTCACATATGGACTACTCTGATGATGTTTTTATCTGGACATGGACAGTATAGTGTGCATACACTTAGATACGCTGTCGGACTAAATCTAAAATATCTTAAACTGTGTCTGAAGATGAACGGAGGTCTTACGGGTGAGGAACGACATTAGGGTGAGGAGTTAATGACATCAATTTCATTTTTGGGTGAACTAACCCTTTAATGTGCGCTGCCGCTTCTCTTGAGCTGAGCTGCCAGAGCGATCTTAAGCCACAGTGCCAAAGCGGCATTTATGTTTTTGAAATTCGTAATAAATTGGACATCATTTGAAATCTGAGACCGTTTCATATCAATAGTAGCAAAGCACAAAGATTATTGCGATTTTTTTGGATGGGAGGCATGCTACAACGATGAATTGCTACAAAATTCATCAGCTGAAAACAGGATGACTAATCGATTTTTGGGATTCGATTAGTCATTTTTAGGGAGATTAGATTTTTGAGAGTCAATATTGGTTCGTAAAAATGAGAATCGATTAAAATCAAGAAATCTATATATTTTTTACTCAGCCCTAATTACTAAGACATGTACACACAGTCACTTATATTGTCCTTTTTTAAACGAGAAATAAACAGATAGCCACATTTTTGTTTACTGTGTATAACGTACAGATGATGAAAAATAACATTCATATACATTTCCAACATATCTATTTCTGTATATCCAGCTGTATATATTTTATGCACTGAAACTTTATTGTACACACTAAAACTGTCATATGACTGTTATCCATTAACTGCTTTAAACATGCAGAAAAGTCCATATTTGAGTGTACGCTGCCATTCATGTTTTATGTTTTTTTCTGCTCATCAAGGCTATATTTATTTGATAGATACAGTAAAAACATTAATTAATATTAATATTATATTACAATTTAAAACAGCTGTTTTCTTTGTGAATATATTGTAAAATGTAATATTCCTTAAAGCTGAATTTTCAGCATCATTCCTCCAGTCTTCAGTGTCACATGATCCTTCAGAAATCATTCTGATATGATGATTTGCAATGTTCGGAAAACAGTTTTGCTGCTCAATTATTGGTGGAAACCATAATGCATTTTCTTCAGGATTCTTTGATGACTAGAAAGTTCAAGAGCAGCATTTGAAACGGAAATCTTTTGTAATGTTATAAATGTCTTTTCTCTGACTTTTGAGCAATTTAATGCATCTTTGCTGAATAAAAGTAATTAATTTCTTTCAAATCAAAAAAGTCTTATTGACCCTAAGCCGTTGAACTGTAGTATATGACACAGATACCCACCGGCACCACTAGATGTCCTAATAAGAGTTTCAGTTTGATCTTTAGGACACTTCACAAGCTGTAGAAATCACTGGAAGATGTCCAGAGCCTTTTGGATTGTCATTTGAGTTATTGTTAGTCCATGATTTAATGAGGATTATAGAACACTTTGTGGATAAATCTTATGAATAAAAGAAAAAAAAAATATTTTGCATAAAGAAGAAATCAATCATATTTTAGCAACTTAAAGACTTTCTACTGTGGTGTTATGTTCATGACAAATAAAGAAAAAAGCATTGGAATGAAGTTATGAACATTATTCTGGATGCAATGAAAGCAATCTCAGCATCCAATTGCAGGCCTTCCCTCTCGTTGACTTCTCTCCAGCGCTGGAAAGTTGATACTTCTTGTCTGATCATAAGCCTCTTTTGTTTCACATACATCTTCCACTTTAGTTTTTTTATCTTTCACTTTCTCTTTCTGTCGTTGCTCTGCTAATAATGTCCGTCCTGTGTGTTGTGTTTTAAATAATGACGTGCACTGAGCGCTCTATTCTCACCATCATTAGTTGACACACCCCTTACTGGTGATTGGATATCAGTTTGTTTTTGTACTCGGCCCAAGACACTTTTTCAATGCATTGAAATATCGCTTACCCCTAGCCTGACAAGCCAGACCCACATCAAGATGTTTGGTCTGGAAACTCACCATTGACAGCTCAATCCGAGGGGCGGGATAAACGGTTGTCTTTCAAACTCCCTCTGCACGTGATAGGATAGCGCTACAACCAACCAGAGCAACGTGAAGCAGAGCTCGTTGATAGATTAAATATCCGCCGTATCCGGTCGGCAAAACTCCGAACACATCTTCCCTTCTTAAGAATGACTTCAGTGCCGCTCTTTGTTCTTTTCTCAGAGAAAAGCTTAACTCCAAGTCTTCCAGAGTCGCGGTCAAAGCTGATTCGAAAGACCGCCGTTCGCCACCGACCCAAGCCCTGCCCACCGACTCTATACACGATGTGATTGGCCCGACCAGAGTTTGGCGTTTACAGCTCAGAAGTGTATTGAGAGTTGGTAGACGACACTCGCGGCTGATTAAATTTGCTGCCGCTAGGGTGCTTCTAGACTTCTAGGCTAACTTACCCCACCTTTAAGAAGTGTAAATTGCTAATAAGTCAGTAATTACCCCTCAACTGCCACCTACTTGTTATAGTGGTAATGTCATGTCTTTTTAAAATGAAAGTGCTTGTTTGCTAGCCTGATGTGGTCATACTCAATTCTAGTCAGAATATGAGTCTGATGCTGCTCAATTGGGCTGTAATTATGAGGCATGTTTCAGCCGAACCAGGAAAGACCTCAATTGGATAGACCTACAACTAGGGGTGGGCGATATCTCGATATTTAAAATATATTGCGATATTTTTTCAACTCGATATGGATTTGGACATATCGTATATATCGATATATTGTTTATATTTAATTCTGTTTCCGCCACTTTGCTTGTTTGCCTTCTCTGTGCTGTGCTCGCGCGCCTCCCGCCTCTTGCTTTTGTTCCCCCTCCCCTCGCGTGTTGTCTCATTGAACACGGCGGCGTCCGCAACCAGGTGAGGATTATTTATCATGTTGACAAGCGCGCGCGTTGTTCAGGACTCAGTTTAGAGAACATGTTTTCCTTCTAACACAACTGCTTGCTAAAATTCATAAAGAAATATTAATGTTCATCATAGTTCAAATCGCAAGTTTTACCCACAGTCAGGTGATTGACACTATTGGTGCGAGACGCACTCTCAGTCGCAATCATGTCAGTTTATGATTTGTGTCTAACTGATCGCATGGTTTTCGATTAAAATGTCAAAATGATCGCATATCATTTGAAAACATTTAAAAAGTATTGCAATATCATTAATATTATAATTTTGTCAGCTTTATCACGGGATTATGATGAATAGGTCTATTCATGTTTTAACCAAGAGGGAAAAACGCGACATCCCGGGTGTCCTGAGACACACGGTGCTCTTCTGTGAGTTGTACAGTATCATATTATCATATAGCCTACCTTCTGACAGGGGCGGCTGATCTATTATGGGCGCTGGGGCGCTGGCCCTCCTACCAAGTAAAGAATTAAAATTAAAATAAAAAATTACATTTGAAAAAAACGTAACGTTACGTGTTTTTCACACAAGAATGAGGGTGTGTGTGTGTTTGGGGGGGGTGGGGGGGGATATATTTGTCTGCCAGCTTCATCATGTGCTGCATAACATCAAAAATGTGTAGTTTTATGCTTGGGGCGCCGAGAAAGGGCGCCCACACTATCTAACCAATGGAGCGCTGATATGCTATAAAACGTCACTAAATATGATCAATTCAACCAATCAGTGACGCGCAGTAATAATTCTCCGATGGGCGCTTTGCCTCAGCGCCCATCGGAGAATAACATGAGTATGGTGTAGTCACGTGTGACGTGGCACGGTGCAGGGGCGGATCTACCGGGGTGGGGTGCAACTGCCACCCTAAGAAAAACCATTGCCACCCTGTCTGCCACCCCAGCAGTGTATCCCTAATTCCCAATGTAATATAAATAGTTTCCTCTACCGATTTACATCAGCGGCGCTTCTGTGATGAGATAATAGCAAGAAAACAAGTCTTTCTGTAACGAAGATAATGTGTAGAAGCTCAGTCTAGGTGCTAATTCTGGGTTTATTTTCTACACTTTCTATTGTTGTTCAAACAAATTACTCAAGAACTGCTTATAGTGATCCGCAACGCAACTCACCTCTACCGCCGGTTTCACACAGTCCGTTTGCAGTGCGTATTTATTTTTTTCCGTACCCATGTTAACAGATAACAGCTTTCACTGCACACCGATGCGGTCCGGGCAGTGCCTTCAGGAGCGGTGCGTCAGCACTGATTATTGAAGTGAAAGTCTTATTTCACCACAGATGCATATAACTGAAAGTCTTATCTGATAAATTGAAATCAGCCATAGATGTAAAGGATGAAGCAACAAATATTAATAGGGAAAGAAAAGGGTTAAAAATAGCATTACTCTGAAACAAGTGCAGCCTACATAAGATGCCATATTTTCTGCTTAACTTTTTATTAAAAGTGCGTTTTTTTCACTGAGCACATTCTCTGCAGTCCGAGCGATGCAGCTCACTCTCGCTCGTGTCTGAGGTAAATCATCAACACCATCACCACTTAGCCAACAGTAGGCTACATGTTTTACTTTTATTGAACTAAATTCATTACAATCGGCAAAAACGAATACGCAGGTTATGAACAAGAGCGCTCCCGCGTCCATGTTTCTCACACTGTTCGTGTGAATCGCAGCACAGTTCAGCGCACACACACACGAAATACAGGCAGGAACGCGCATCTCTTAAAGGGGCCGCACTATATTCCTACTCCTGGTGAATATGGACCTCCTCCAGGTATGGTGTGATACTGGTGCGCTCTCAGGTCCGCATCACAGCTTTTACATTACCAATTTATCATACGAACTGTGCCCTGTTCTGCACTAAACTGCCAGTGTAAAAACTCCCTTTATTTATATTCTTAAAATAAGAGAAATCACTGCTTATTCTGATTTTTTAAGCTTAGACTTAAGAGACATCAACAAGTTATTTGAAAAACATCTATGACCTTTGCAACATGTCTTGTCTTCATGCTCTGAGTATGGTTTTACTATAAACATACATTTGCATAAAGCATGCATATTTATCCATACCCATGTTGATTAGAGTATTAAAAACTTGAAACATATTAATTTAAGGTACATTAAGAACTGAGAAAAATGCTCACCATTACAATTGGTAATTTTCCTCATCTAGTGGTTACTCCATCTAATAACAGTAACAATATTTGAAATCTACAAGGACACTCTAAATTCATACTTTAATAATTACATTAGATGCTTTTTGTTTTTAAATCATTACTTTGGTGTTAATGTAATAAATAAACAGCAGAAATTGTTCAATTGTTAAAATACATTTTTTTAAACCACATTGTCCCTCAACCCCCCCTACTTTTTCCATCACCAGCCGCCACTGCCTTCTGACATTCATATTTCGTTCTGTAACTGGAAAAGAAGTGAAATTCAGCTCATGTGTAGCCTACATGATCTGCATGATGAGTTTGAATTTTGTCAAACTCATGACAAACATCACTGTTTGAATTTTTATACAAATTTAACAGGAAATGGTGTTATGACAAAATCAGTTTATTAATATCTCAGTCATGCCCCCATCTTTCTGCAAAATGCTTACTGTTTACTTTAAGTGTAAAAAAGGGAGTCTTTGATTCATCTTTTGAAAACATGAAATAAATGAAAAGAAGGCAATATTATTTATTTTCTTTTACAGTTAAATTATTATTATTTATGTAATCAGGGAGTTTTTTTTTAAAATGTCGCAAAAGCACTTTGTTCCTACATGAACTGACTACCTCGTTGCACTTCAATAAAAAAAAAAAAAGAATTTGTGGTATTTGGCATATTTGTTTTTGCTCTAGTTTTTAGGGGGTTATTTTTCCTGTAAAGATATCGATATATATATATATATCGTATATCGAGATATAGCAAAATATATCGAGATATATTTTTTGCTCCATATCGCCCAGCCCTACCTACAACCAATCAGAGCAACGTAGCGATGTATAACATTAGTTGTCAAATGTCAACAGAGCTCAACTGCACTGTGTTGCCAAGTCTGAGGTTTTTCCCGTGGGTTGTTTTCCATGTCCGTGGGTTGAAGCGACCTCAAATATGTGATCGACCCAGGAATGCCAATTTTAGCAGGCAACCTTGCCAAAATAACAAATTTTACTCCCAAACGCTTTTTTTTTCTTCCGGAGAACCCTCCCGAGAAGCTATTGGGCTTGCTTTGGGCTTGTTGTAAAAACTTACCAACTCTGTCTGCACGCACACTGGAATAAGTAACATTAGAAGAAAAAGATGAGTCTAAACAACCTTTGCCAGTTTTGTAAAAAAAAAAAAAAAGATTTTAAGGATACACAGAATACTTACCAACATGATCATCATTTCTGAGAGGAATAGTGAAGGTGAATGCATATACGAACAAGTTTTCTGTTTAGGATTAACGTTAGAACAAATTCAACCCAAGCCCCTTTGATGATGTGCATGATTACGTTACTGTTGATCATCTGTCCGTCATCGTCTAAAGCCCTCCCTGATGATTTCATTGGTCCGAACAGTTTCTGTTCAGGCATAATTACAAGTCCAGGCCGAACCGCACACGTTCAAATGTTGTGGGCAGGGCTGAGTTTGGCTGGCATCCAGGCTACTTGTTTGCCACAAACTGGCCTACACTTTTACATTTTGTTTTACAAATCATCACTTTGAACAAACGCTTTCCTTTTGTTTGCTATTTGATATTTCTCATACACTATGTAACAGAAATGGCAGCTCTTATCAGTTGGCCACTGTAATGGTGCACCAGTGCGACCGCTAACAAAATTTCGTTGCACCAGCAGGAATTTTTTTTTTATGAAAGTCTGGAGCCCATAATATACAGCTGCGTTAGAGTGATTTTTGACCAATCAGATTTCATGAGGGGCGGAGCTACTCAGCATAATGCACTGGAAATGGAGCCAAAGCAAGCAGTATTTTTTTAAATACAGTTGAACAAAAACAAAACATAGTCTGAACAAAACATTTGATAAAATCTTTTTTTTCCTTTTTCAAAAAAAATATTTTGAAATGTGGGTGACTGCGGGTTTAGTGTGTTAAGTGTGAGCTTTCTGTCTTGAGAATGGATATCTGAGCCGTAATTTAATCTTGAAGTGCTTTGCTTTGTAGAGCTCCATAAATCACATTATAAGCAGTGTTTTAAAAATGGAAATTGTAGCTTATTTCTTCCATTCCTGAAGCTTTTGTCCTTGAGCCTTAGAAGCCCTGTACTTTCATTCTTCTGTTTGTTCGGGTCTGAAGTTGTTGTGAATGTAGCGAGCTGAGGTTGAAGCAGTGTAGAGAAGGCTCTCAAGGCCTATGCTATATGCTGTTTGAAGTTTTACTGACGGCTCACACTTGATGTATGTCGTCTCGGAAGCGTCCAGCGAAGATCTGTAATTTCAGCTTGCCGAATGTCTAGACTGCTCATGCTCTCGTACTAGTCATTCTAAACTTCCCAAACCTTCTGAATGATGACTTTCTTTTGATTTCCAATGGATTTTTTTAAATTAGTTTTTTAGAGAACTCACGCACACACACGCGCACACACCACACACTTGCTTTTTGAAAAATGGGTCAGTACCAGTGTATTTGGACCAGCTGCTCCTCACTATCACAACCTGTATGTATGATTTATTATTGATGTATATATTTTCTACAGGGTGTTCAAAATATGTAGTTTGGTGTTGTACATTGTGTAGGTCTCCGGCTAACTCGCATTATTACTGTCTTACTGAAATACTTCAGCTAATCATCTGTGGGCCACTATCACCTAAAACTGTGTATTAATGCAGATTGTCTGTCGTTCTTTGAGTAAAGATAAAGGATGGAGCAAGATTAGTTTTGCAAACTTTAATGTATCATCCGTCATTCACGCCAGTGCTCGGCTAACGTATGCGCCGTTATAGATGTAGTTCCCGCATGAGCACCGCGATAATTCAGAAATACACACAAGGGTTTGTTCAAAGACACGAGTTACTCTTGTTAATGTTAATGGGGAGAAATTACAGCTCAACATCCCATAATGTAGCTCAAAATGAGTAGCGTATCACTGAGAAACGTCCTTCTCAAGCCGTCCTTGTGATGGAGGTTCGGGTTGAATAACTATTCTTCCAGAATTCTTCCAAGGTTTTATCATCGGACCTGAGCTCGGATTGATTTGGTCAAATCGACGTCATCGTTGCTGTCTTTACTGTGTGTATAATCGCTAAGCGTTAGGAAGCCCAGGAGCTGAAGTTCAGTTATGGTGATGGGCGTTTGTTTCCGACATGTGCTGTAAGTGGTCGATCAATCACAGAGAGACTGAATCATCCATAGAGTCGTTTGAGAACATTGTGGTGCTGTGCAATTTTATGAGAAATTAAAGTGTTTTTTGACAGTGTCGCTCATTCACACAGACACACAAAACATGCAGACTTCATATTTAATAGCAGTATTTTTGTGCTATTATAATCAGATACTAATATCATCATTTGATAAAAGGTACTGTTACAGTTACACTGTCAGAGAAAAAAGTATAGTGCTGTCACTGGGGCGATACCCTAAGGTACAAATCCAAAAAGGGACTGATTATGTACCTTTTAGGGGTACAATGATGTATCTTCACTTTTGTACATTAGGGTACTGCCCCAGTGACAGCACTGTACCTTTTTTTTTTGAGAGTGTATGCTTAGTTTTGGTCCTTTTTCTCAGTTTCCCGCCATAATCAGTTACCATGGATATCCCTTTAATCTTCACAGCTGTTCATCAATTATTTCGTCACCATGTGTATTTAAGTTCGTCACCTTCACTCATTCTTTGTCCTGTACTGTTTGTGCGGAGTTGATAGCTTATGTTTAATAAAGACTGTAATTATCGACGAATCGCGTCATTAGCGTGCGATGTGAACGCAGCATTATACTTCCTTCTTCATCCTTGGACTTAAACCATTACATCTATGGCACTACTTTTGATTTATTCATCCAAAATTTGCCAAAATCAGTGACTTTATTTCTTTATTTTGATGTAAAAGTTGATGTTACGGCCTGGTCAACTCTTACCAGATGCAGATAAATCCATAATAGACAATGAAACACAACTGGTTGAGTCTGCCTCATACATATTCATCAGTCTTCCCTGCACATATGAAACACGGCTCCTGTCTGTGTGGTCACTGAAACAACATGTATCTGGAACATGTTGTTTTCAGTTTCCTGTTACTTTTTCCAGGTGATCCGCAGCTATGCTAATCAACGACTCTGAGATCTATATATATATATATATATATATATATATATATATATATATATATATATATATATATATATAAAATATATGCATATGCTTGTTGACTCGGGAATCATCTGAAATTGCAGTTAAACTGAACGCAGTGTGTTTTTATTCCCCTCTGGTGTCTGGAACTGTCCAGTAAATGTAATAGATGTTCATTTAAAGGATAAACAAAATGTCCAGTTTGCCCATGCCAGACCAGCAGCTTAGATGATATAATGTGGAAAGTGTTTTTTTCCTTCCATTCGTTCACATTTATGTGGCCGGGACTATGCTAAGTGTATCCTAGATCAAGCACAAGCTATTACAATAGTGAAATTATGATGATAGTTTCCTCCTTGACCATAAAGGAATAAAGGAATATATTTAGCCAAAGATTAAAATTTGAAGCTTTTTTCATTACAATGACAGATCATAGTCCACAGCTGTCAAGCTCCAAAAATGGCACAAAAAAACAGCACCATGCCAGTAGTTCATATGGCTCATGAATAGAGTTGGGTAACGTTTTGATTCTGATTTCCCCCCAAAAATAATACTTACATTTATTCTTACTGCAAAACATTTAATTATAGCTGAATACCATGAACAAAAATGAGCAGGCTAAAGAGCATTGCACAAGACACCTTTAAATATACCACATAAAAACAACTATTAATATAAATTTCAAGCATTAAATACGCATTAAAGACAAGTAAACACTCATTAATTAATACACAACAACTAAATAAATTAGCAATTGCACAAATACAAATGTATGATTTAAACACACATCATACAATCAAATGTAAAGTAACACTGCACATTATTAATAAAATATAGGTTATACATTTACAAATATAGTCACAAAAGTGAGTGAATTTTCTCGTTGTCTTTTTATGTTTGATTAATGCTATCATAGAGACGGCATCAGAAAAATCTGCCACGGTCACTTTAAGAGCTGCACTGATTCCATACTGTTAGACATTTTCATCTTTTCAACTGTCTTGAGACATAAATGACTCTTTATGAGAATATTTTGACACATTTTTGTGTTTGTCTATTCATATGCTGTGGAAAAAGATGAGAACTTGGTTCATTATTGCACACTTCACTATGAGAAGCCGTTCTGTGTCTTTGCCCTCAAATGGTTAAAAATTGAATTAAAGTGTGCACACAGGAACCGATAAGCAGAATTGAAATGCATGTTTCTCCACCGGTTCTAGGAAATCTTAGCTTAGAAATCTAGACGCACCCTAGCGGCAGCAAATTTAATCTGCCCGCAAGTGTCGTCTAGCAACTCTCAATACCCTTCTGAGCTGTATTCCTCACAATCTGGATGGGCCAATCACATCGTGTATAGAGTCGGCGGGCGGGGCCATAATGACGACGCCGTGTTGCGTTTGCGTGCTTCTAGTAAACACAGAAACTGGCGAACGGCGGCAGTCTTTTGAATCAGCTCTGACCGCGACTCTGGAAGACTTGGAGTTAAGCTTTTCTCTGAGAAAAGAACAAAGAACGGCACTGAAGTCATTCTTAAAAAGAGAAGATGTGTTCTGAGTTTAGCCGACCGGATACGGTGAATGTTTAATCTATCAACAAGCTCTGTTTCACCTTCGTTGCTCTGGTTGGTGTAGCGCTATCCTATCGCGTGCAGAGGGAGTTTGAAAGACAACCGTTTATCCCGCCCCGCAGATTGAGCTGTCAATGGTGAGTTTCCAGACCAAACATCTTGATGTGGGTCTGGCTTGTCAGGCTAAGGAAATCTGGAACCGGAACTTGATACCTATCATGCACTATATTCTTGTGGCTGTGTTCGCATAGTACACCCATAAACCCTCATCCACTATTCCCTACCTTACTCCACTAATATCATACACTTGAAGGAGTGAATGAAAACGAGTGCGTGAATTCGGACACAGCGTGTGCGTAGTTTCTGCTTGATGTTTAATAATCATTTGAAACTTGGCAAACTGGCAGCTCCAGTAGTAATAAGAACATTTATCTTGAACCTTGTCATGGAAACTAGCATCTTTAAACCTTTTTTTACTATTAATAATCCAGTAAAAACAAATTTATACTTGTATGATATATACCTGTTGCCACATTGGACCGATGGATGGATGGATGGATGGATTATTCTGCAGCTGCCATCTTTTGGGGAGATGCTGGAATGAATTTGCTGTGTCCGTCACAGTGCATTATGGGTATTCTCTAGCCTCTGAGCACACATTGGTTGTACACTTGTTATTGTGGTGCGTTGTGGGATTGAATGAGTCCACTTGTTAATGTTCACAATGGTTTCGGACACCACTAAAAATGGCTGTTCTCTCAAATAATGCCCTATTTAAGGAATATAGGGGGTGATTTCAGGCAAAACCCAAGTCTTACGTAGTCTTATGTAGTCAAATTTAATTTGTTCCTCAAACACAGCAATTGTAATTTATTAGGGCCGTGACACACCAAGGCGGCGGGACATTCGTTTTGTCTTGTTTTTGTCCCAGGCGCTGCTGACGTGAGGTGACAACACAGTCGGATTTCATCTTCACTACCTCTTTTTCATCAGCTTGTTGTGTAAGGGCCTTTAGCTGCTGATAATCTTGCCTATGACCGAAGCCCTGGAATTCATTCAGATTGATGAATCATGGCAGATTTGACATCATTTGACTACAAATCCTCATATTTGTCTTACTCCAACAAGAATAATGCATTTGCAAAGGAGTTGTATGGACAAATTTAAGATACTTTTGTTATTTTTATTAATTATTATTTGAATTAAAAAAAGACATGAAGCACATACGTATTATGTACTTGTCATTTTTTTTAAAGAATTTAATCATTTTATTCATCAAGGATGCATTCAGTTGTTTGAAAGTGACAATGAAAATGTTTATAATCCTTATAAAAGATTTATATATCAAATAAATGCTGTTTCTTTGAACTTTCTATTCATAGAATCCTGAAAAACTTTCACAGTTTCTACAAAAAAAATATGAAGCAGCATCTGTTTTCAGCATTGATAATGATTCTTCAGCATTGAAATGTTCTTGAAGCAAATCCTCATATCAGAATGATTTCTGAAGGAATCAAGTGACACTGAAGACTGGAGTGAAAATGCAGCTTTGATCACAGGAAAACATTTCATCTTAAAGGGGGGGTTAAGATGAAGCTTTTTTTATGCATAATGAGCTTTTTACACTGTTAAAGACTTGGATTCCCATCCTAAACATAGACAAAGTTTCAAAAACTAATGTTGGACGTTTGATGGAGTATTTCTGTGTTAAAAATACTCCTTCCGGTTTCTCACAAGTTTCGGAGAGTTTTTTTCGAGTATGGGTCAGCTTGACGTTAATAGAGCGGAAGGTCCTTGTATGGGCCGTACGGGCTCTTCTCCCGGTAGGGCGCGCGCGCGTGACTAGAACGAGAGAGGAAAAGCACGCCCATAAACACTCCGCGCCGCGCTCCACTTTATTCCTATGGGTGACGTCGAGCAACTTCAACGCTTCAGCACAGCATTCCGGGAAGGCAGCGCTGCATTTGAACCGTTTTGAACGCAGAAATGACGGGAAGCTTCACAACATCGCTTCAGTCGCATCGCAAAGTGGATCTCCACCGTTCACTACTGTCAGGACTTCACCAAATCATACCAAAGAAGAGTGTTTTTGACAGAGCGGTCCCAGCGATAAAGGTTCGGTCCTGCTTTGGAAGCAGCCGGTGAGTAAAACTGCTTCAAATGTCTGTGCTGTTGTCTCACCGCGTGAGTAAACATCAGTAAACGACACGATCGCGTGCTTCGTCATTCAAATGCGCTAACGGACTCCATTGTTGTTCTATGTATAACGTTACCCTAGTCTGATGTGCAAAACCGTTTTGCTTGCTACTGCTAAGGTCTAGTCGCATACAATAGTCCATAAACCGAATCATGTCCTCATAAACTGCGAGTAAAGACACACAAATGTTGACAGGCCACTAAATACAGTCCATACCACAGAGACGGACGTCCTGCTGTTGTTGCTTCTCCTGTTCAATTTATTTCAGCCTCCGAATGATTCTGGATCATATATCTATTAGCTGAGATAGCCATGAGTTTCTCCACGCTTGAGGACGTCACCGCTTTGTGCGCATTCGTCATTCTTTAGCTCCGCCCACACGATACGCCTCCAGGCGCTCGGTTTTTTCCGGAAAGACTCGTACAGCCCATATTTCTTTTATAAATATAAAACTAAAGACTTTTCGGAGATATGAAGGATGCAATACTACTCTATAGGTACTCAAGATTGACATGTGTTTCACCCCCCCCCCCCCTTAAAATATAGTCTTTAAAATTGCTATATTTCTCGATATTACCATCTTTTCTGTATTTTTAACCAAGTAATGGTTAGCATAAGATACACGTTTCAATACCCCAAACTTTTGAATGGTAGTCCGTAATAATTTCAAATATAATATAAAATATAAATATAAATCAAAATATAAGGCCTTGGAAATCCATGAACAGTGCAGATTTTCTTTTATTAAATCGTTTATTTACCATTTTATTTTATTACTTTTTACCTCATATATCATAATTATCAGTCCTCATAAATCAGAAGTCCGGAGGTACCCTACACTTTGGATGAGGCGAGGTGTTCTCCTAGAGCAGAGTTGACATGCGAGGTAAGATGATGCCCAGCTCTCAGGCTTCAGTCTAGGTTCAGATCCATGTCCATTTTGTGTTCTTTTGTCTGGACTCCCAGGACGTGACCCAGTCTGTGGTCCACTGCGATTGGAGATGGCACTTCCCTCCAGCTGCGAAGGCCAGTGGTCAGCAAACCTTGGAAAAGCCAAGTCCTCATTACAATGGGAGTCTTGTTTCCATATGGGTTCAGCTCTGTATTTAAAGGATATTTTGATTTGCTCCGCTCTCTGGCCGTCTCAGCAGCACAGCTGATGTTCCAAAGCAAACGCTCTGACTCGTCTGGTTAACATGATCAAGATGTGCCCTGAGCCCTGTGGTTCAGTGCTCTTGCATTTGCACCTAGTTAAATGCATGTTTAGATGTACTGTGTGTTTGTGCAGTGTTGCTGAATGTCTGGAGAGGTTACTTTTAATGTGACCGTGGACTTCCTGGAGTATCTCGTGCTCAGCGGTGGTCCTAAACAGCGCCTTTGCTAATTTTTTCCTACGTTTCGAAGGATGCTAATCGTACCAAGAATTCTGTACGAAACATATGCAAATGTTATGCATATGAAGTGATTGCAGATGAAGAACATTCAGCTACCTGAAGCTGTTTGATCACAATCAGTGTGAACGCACCTTAATTCTCATGCTACAAAGATAATGTTTCCACAAGACCAAGTCATGCGTCATAAAGATCTGTCAAACCTAAATGAAATGGGGTGCCATTGTACTTTTCTGTACCATTACAGAACCATTCTGTGCTTTCAGCACTAAAACTGCATTCATCAAAGAAACCCAAAAGAAAATGGTGTGGATTAAATCTGTAAAGACTAAAATGGATCAAAAATGGATCTCTGTCCTCTTCCAAGTTCAGGCACAATGGCCCTCATTTATCACAAGTGCGTACACCAAATTTCCAGCGTACACCTTGCGTACACCCAAACCCACGGTGACTTTGAGATTTATCAATATGGACGTTGGCGTACGGCACGCTCAAATCCTACGCCAGCTCAGGAGGTGGTGTACACACGTTTGAGTTAGTGGGAAAATGCGCAGGAAAACAATTCCTAACACCACAAAACGCACTGACAAGATATGCTATATGACCCACTGTTAAAAACAACAACAACAACATTCAGTGTTTATTTTTGTGCAACATGAACGTCAATGTTTAATTTGTGTGACTTTACCAAAGCGTTTGATTTGTAGGCAAATGTATTCCTCCAGTCGCGAGCCTGTGCACTTTATCTGACGTTTCAGGCCCGCCTGGCCCGGCAGCTGCGCACGGACTGGGACTAAAATAATTCAGACTGACAAAATAATAAAAATGACCTTCTTCTTTTAAATAATAATAAAATCAATAAAAACGACATTCTTCTTCTGAATAACAAGCGTCGTTAAGAAGAATAATCATAATAATAATAAGAAGAAGAAGAAGAATCTTACAAATTGTCATGTAATTATTAATGTGAATGAATGGTAGTACTCCACATCACATCATCATCACTATTGTACACCCAAATACATGTGCCGTGATACGAAATGAAATGCTAATTGTTTCAAAACGTGCTGTAAAATAATGCATTGTGATGGTAATTTATCATCCAAACAGCTATTTAAACTGCTGGAGTGCGCTTCTCAACCTCCTAAGAGTACTCGTTATTTGGGTCCATATTTTGTTTTTGTAGGTGCCTTTAATCCCACTCTTTAAACTCCCAAATAAAACAATTTCGTTTTTTTTTTTTCCCACTTCCCTGGTGATGGTCTCGATGGGCGCGTCTCAGTCATCTCACTAGTTCAGTAGTCAGAGCACTGATCAGGGAGTCAGCCCGTTGACTTATGTCCTAATCACTGCCCTGACTAGTGGACTAGTGAGATGATTGAGCACGCCCGATCTCCACGTCGGAGAAGTTTCGCTTCTTTGCCGTCTTCTGTTTCTCCATGGCGTAAAATGAGGGTGTGGGAGAGGCGGAGACTTGAATATATAGGGGCGTGTTATTCTAATGACGATCGTTTTCAGCCACCACATTTATCAAGGGCAAGTATTGCGTACACCTGGATTGCAGAGGTGCGCACAGTTTCATAAATCAGGCGGTGAGAGGAGTGTAAGCATAATCTTACGCCAACATATACACCAGTTTCTTCAGATTGATAAATGAGGGCCAATGTGAGTGAAAATTGAATTTGGTTATTTTTAAGACTTCTCTGTTGTAGAGGTTGTCTGTTACAAAAATAAGGGCTTTTACACCGTCACCATTTCAATCATTATGCTCCTAAGTGCAGTAAATGTATGCATTTCACATGCACCTTTCCTACTCTTCTGGGAAATTGGACCAGAATTATTGATGTATTATTGATGTTTTTGTACACTGATGCTCTCTACAGTGAGAATGTCATATTAGCCACCATGTGGACACAATACTGTAGGTTGTTTTTACACTAGAGTCTTCTTAAAATAAAAAATAAAAATAAAAAAACTCAGCTCACTTGAAGTGGACCAAGAGGTGTAACAAGTGAAAAATGACCCAGTTCTCTTCACCTTCACACTGAGTCCTAAAAGAAGTGAAAGTCCAGTGGAGAAACTAAGATCACCGCTTTGCATTTCTTACAGCAATGGTTTAACATTAGCATATAATATATAGCATATATAATATAGCCCATTAGTGCACTCACACAAAGCCGCCTCTCAGTACTAACAGTATAATTAATCTGTGTGTCAGGTCTTAAAATGTTGAGATATTAAAAATATCTATAGAGCAGTTTTTTCTCCTCGGTTAATGTTGTGGCTAGGAACTTTGGAAAACTACTAGCCACAGTGACAGTTTTGTCCTCAAAGTAAGGATTTGAGCGAGTTTGACAAGGGCCAAATTGTGATGGCTAGACGACAGGGTCATCGCATCTCCAAAATTGCAGCTCTTGTGGACTGCAGTGGTCAGCGTTTATCAAAAGTGGTCCAAGGAACAGTGTTGAACAGGGTCATGGGAGGCCAAGGCTCATTGATGCACGTGGGGAGTGAAAGCTGGCCTGTGTGGTCCGATCAAACAGACGAGCTACTGGAGCTCAAATTGCTCTAGAAGTTAATGCTGGTTCTGATAGAAAGGTGTCAGAATACACAGAGCATCACAGTTTGTTGCGTATAGGGCTGCATAGCCGCAGACCAGTCAGGGTGCCCGTGCTGACCCCTGTCTACCGCCGAAAGTGGGCATGTGAGCTGTTGATTAGAACTGGACCACGGTGCAATGGAAGAAGGTGGTCTGATCTGATGATTGATGTTTTATTTTACATCACGTGAATGGCTGGGTGTGTGTGCGCGACGAAACGGTATTCCCTGGTGGCTGTGGCTCTTTCAGCAGGATAATGCTCCTGCCACAAAGCAAACATGGTTCAGGAATGGTTTGAGGAGCACAATGAGTTTGAAGTGTTGACTTGGCCTCCAAATTCCCCAGATCTCAATCCAATCGAGCATCTGTGGGATATGCTGAACAAACAAGTGCGATCATTGGAGGCCCCACCGCACAACTTACAGGACTTAAAGGATCTGCAGCTAACATTATTGGTGACAGATACGACAGCGCACCTTCAGGGGTCTAGTGGAGCCCATGCCTCGACGGGTCAGGGCTGTTTGGGCAGCAAAAGGGGGACCAACACAATATTAGGAATGAGTGGACATAATGTTATGCCTGATCGGTATGCCGACATGACTTCTGACAAAATCCACCACAGCACACATCATTTTTGTGTAAATCACTTGTGTTTTGTGTGTCGTTTATCTAAATCTTAACCTTATACCTTTTAGCAGATGCTAACTAAAGCGACTTTAAATGCATTCAGTGTACATCTTACATGTGTATGTGCTTCCCTTGACCTTGGGGACAGAGCTACAGGAACACTTCTGAAGTTTAATAATTACACAAGGCCATACCATGACCTTACTAGGAAATGTCATAGCGTTTGTGTAATGCACAGCAGCTAATAAAACACAATTCCTGCTTCCACCGTTGACACAAACGCTCGCATTCAGAAGCGAGGAAGAGCCTCAGCTGTTAAAGCTGTTTTTCTGCTGCTTTAGAGGAGGATCTTTGGAGTGTTTGTGTTGGGTTCTGCTGTTAAAAACTCAGTTCCCTTTGCTTCCGAGAATGAGTTTCCCGATGGAGACTACTTGACGAGATAATGCTTTTCGTTTGGGGTCGTACATCATCTGTGCTCACGCTGACCCGAGGCCCGTGGAGCTGGAGCGATACCTGATGGGTACGCGCACAGATGAATAGAGGAGTGACCTGGCTTGTCTTAATGGGATTGTTTGCTCTGTAAAGTGAGACGGCGCATGCGTGCCACAGAATTCCAGCCTGTATTCCATGTGGACATGGAGCGCTGTTGGCTGAACCTGTTGAACCCCAAATGAAAGTGCACGTCATTACATGTCTCATTTCACAGCGAACACGGGCCTGACTGTGCTGGTGCAATGACTCCGGCACTCTGAAGATAATGAATCCGCTCGGATACGACATGTTTCTGACTTTGGATGAGGAATCGCGTGCTTGTGTGCTCGACGTGGTGTGATGATTACTGGAAGTGTTGGAGCTGTGAGCCTGACTTACTTTCATCTGCTGGAGAGGAACACTCCTTGAGTCTGTCAGCCTCATTTGCTAAGTGCCACGCTCTCTAATGCAGATCTAATTCAAAGAGTTCATGATTCACACCGGTGTGTTTGTCTGAAAGCCAGATGGAAGTGCTGGATGAATTATTTATTCATTTAGAAGCAGTAGTGTCTCAAAAACCAGTGCTTCTTGTAAAGTTGAGAGGGTTAGTTTACCAAAAAAACAAAACAATGACAATTCTTTCGTTAAATAATTTGGTTCCAAATCTGTTTTTCTCCTTCCAATCAAAGTAATGGAGCAAAGTGAATATGTACACCAAAATTACAAGAGTTTATATTTATCCAACAATATATATGTATATTTTTAATAAATATTCAAATAATAAGTTAACATAAGGCAGTTTTTGTATCAACTTTTAATTATATAATTGTTTCTACTCTGTTTATTCGGTACATTATTAAAATAGAGTGGTGCAGGTATGACCCGGAAGACTAATTTGTCACTGGTCGAGATTTTTTGAAGAATGACGGTAAGAAGATATTTTAAAGATTATGGGTAACCGAACAGTTGAAGGGCCTCATTGACTGACTTGCATAGTATGGGGGAAAATACCATGGAAGTCTCTGTCTACCCTCAACTGTCTGGTTACCAACATTCATCAAAAGCATGGCCATAGCCAGCTAAGAGGTCACCAAGGTTCAGACCTCTTTGATTTTCCAAATGTATAAAGGTTGTGAAGTGATTATTGTATTAACTCTACTTTAGTCCTGCATGGATAATGCTCAGCACCAAGATCGTCTCGTGAGCTGCCTCATTGGTTTTGCGCCGCTCGTCAATGTTAAATAATTGAGATGACCAATCAAATCAAAGTGGGCAGGCTTTATGTTCGAAGAAGCTGCTTAGAATCGAAACGTTAAATGACTGACAAAAATAATCAGGCAAAATTACTTTTTGTCAGATTTTGCCATTTTGATTTGAAAATAGGCCATCATTTATGTAGCATTCTCATGTATGTAATAAGTAGACATGAAACATTAACAAAGCAGTTTATCATTTCATCATATTAAGCATAAGTGTGTACATATTGTGAATTAATTTAGTAATCTTTGTTTGCTAGCTTTCCTGGTAGCCTTCAAAAATTATTAATATAACATAGGCTCAATATCATTTGACCCTATGATTACTTTCTTTACTGACTCCGACGGAAAATAAAAGACAGTCCAAGCTCAGCTTTAGGAGGGGAAAGACAGAGCGAGATAAGAAGACTGGAAGAAAAATTAAGCGTGATGGAAATGAGGAGAGAGCAGGTATTGACAAATAATCTACTGCCCACTGACATGATTTTAAAGTTATTCAATGTTTTAGAGAATGCAGGGGAGTCCTTGAACCCCCCTAACTAGCTCATATTCTGGATCTCACTGATTATAAAACCCCGCCTATGGCCCTGCTCGAAATATCTTCTTTTGTGTTTAGCAGAAGAAACTTATTAATACAGGTTTGGAACAATTTAAGGGCGAGTAAGGTGAACTTATCCCTTTAAGCTCAAAAATGACAAAAAGTGCCACAAAAGCAGTTTATGATTAATTCTCTTGGTATTTCAAGTGTTCCAAAGTCATATGATGCCTTTAGTGAGGAAGTTTATATTTGCTGTAAATCCTCCTTTCCACCACAGCTCTCAAACTGATGGAAGCCCATTTCTGCCACAAAAGAGAGAAGAAAAAAAAAAGATATACACTGTCCGGCCTAAAAATAAATAAAAATAAAGTCTCTGTTTGGACTTAAATAGGCAAATGCTTTGGATTATTGCTGAGATTGTTTCTAACATGTTAGCTTTTCATTTCTTAAACAACCATGTAGGAAGACACACCATGGCCATTTTCCAGGATCACAATGTCAAGATTCATCAGCTCAAACTGTGAAAGAATGGATGGGAAGGGAGCATGAAGAATCGTTTTCACAGATGAATCGGCTCCTCTTGAGTCCAGACCTTACATTCAGTGAAAGTCTTTGGGATGTGCTGAGGAGACTTTACAGAGTACTGGACTCTTGCATTGGCAATACAAGATCTTGACCAAAAACTGATGCAACTTGATGGAAGTAACATCACAACATTTGTTTTCCAACCCTCCCTTTCTTCGTTCTTCCTTCCAACCATTCTTCCACAGTTTGAGCTGATGAATCTTGACATTGCGATCCTGGAATATGGCCATGGTGTGTCTTCATACATGGTTATTGAGGTAATTAAAGGCTGCACACTCCATCAGTTAGGGGTAGCCAAACTGTTGCCAAACATATAACATGCTATAAATATAATGATGAAATATAATATGATTGGGGGTGGGGGGTAAAAAATAAATAAAAAGGAGATATCAAGTCATAATGATGAGATTGACCGAAGTCCAAAAACTGTAAGTCAGAATTATTATATTTTTGTCATGACTTTTTAAATTTAAATTTCAAAATTATGATATATTCAAAATTATGTTATATTATTAGATATATTTGTTTAAATTAAGATGTCACAAATTTGTTCTGTGGTGGAAATGGTCTTGCATACAAGTCAATTCGTTGTACTTCTGAAAACTTTGATTTCGGTATTGCATGAAATGATGAAATTAAGGTCTTTATAAGAGAACGTTCTGCGTAAACAATCTACCAAGCCGGCCCTTTCAGTTTCAATAGAAGAATCAAGGTCAAAATGAATGACATGATGGTGAGTAAATGATGACATAACTTTTTATTATTGAGTGAAATAACCCTCAAAGGACCGTCATCTGTAAAGCCTATATTCCTCAATAGAAAGTAGCCTAACTTGGTATTTCCCCTATTAGAACATCTGATCTAGCCAGACAGGATGGAAAACTGAAGACATATTCTGCCGAGACTGCCTTATGCAACCAGAAAGTGGCCCAATATATATCATCATCTTCCAGAGTAATTTTATTGAACCGCTTAGCTTGAATTCAGTGTCTGTTGGAGTTCTGATGGACAAGTGAACAGGTTAATGGGTCTTGGATCCCATCAGGCACCGGAACAGACTGAATTAGTCCATTTCAGTCCCACTTCACAGTGCTGCCGTGTCTGGCTTTGCACAGTTATCTAATACCCTGCAGACCTTGATCTTTCAAGATGAGTTCATTGAGCTAGGAAAATATACTCTTACATTTAGAACTTAACGTTCTGCTCAGTCTAAAAAGAGCATTTACTGAAATCAAGCTGCAGGATGTGCTTTCTGATGTGAGACAAATGGATACATGATTGTGACACGTCCACAAGACATCACCCTGAAGGAGGATCCTCCTGCAGGTTAGAAACCAGTTTATTTTCAACAACAGGATTAGAGAGAGGGTGCAAAATGTCCCTGGATTACTGCAGAACCTTGACTGATGTAATAAGCGATAAGCTTGAACAATTCATCTTGAATGAAATTAAGAAAATTGGTGAATGCAATCTCACTTTCACATGTGAAAAGTGGACAGACTGAGCATTTCACAGAATCTGCAGATGAACATCTAGAAACTGTTGCCATATTTCGTAGGAACCTGTGAGAACAGAAAAAGATTACATTCTCTTGCACTCATCACGGCTCCTCTTATGTAATCAAAATTAAAGTAAAAAGAGCAATATTGTGAAAGATTATTACAAACCCAATTCCACAAAGTTGGGACACTGTACAAATTGTGAATTAAAAAAAAGAATGCATTAATTTACAAATCTCATAAACTTATTTTTTATTCACTAAAAAAACGCATATCTCGTATAAGTATTTTCGAAAAGATCTGTCCCAAAACTTGCATTCAAATTTTAATTTTTTATTATTTTGAATCATGACATTTTTAAATGTAAGGCCAAATATTGGCTCGTTTTGGATTTCATGAGAGCTACACATTCCAAAAAAGTTGGGGCAGGTAGCAATAAGAGGCCGGAAAAGTTAAATGTACACACAAGCTGGCAGTGTCTCTCAGAATTCAAGATGGGCAGAGGATCACCAATTCCCCCAATGCTGCGGAGAGAAATAGTGGAGCAATATCAGAAAGGAGTTTCTCAGAGAAAAATTGCAAAGAGTTTGAAGTTATCATCATCTACTTGTGCATAATATCATCCAAAGATTTTGAGAATGTGGCACAATCTCTGTGCGTAAGGGTCCAGGCCAGAAAACCATACTGGATGCCCGTGATCTTCGGGCCCTTAGACGGCACTGCATCACATACAGGAATGATACTGTAATGGAAATCACAACATGGGCTCAGGAATACTTCCAGAAAACATTGTCGGTGAACACAAACAGTGGATCACCGTTGCCAACATATGCTCCCATCCAGACGTCGTCTCTTTCAGGGAAGTGCTTGCATTTTCCAACATGACAATGTCAGACCACATACTGGATCAATAACAGCATCATGGCTGCGTAGAAGAATGATACGGATACTGAAATGGCCAGTCTGTAGTCCAGATCTTTCACCCATAGAAAACATTTGGTGCATCATAAAGAGGAAGATGCGACAAAGAAGACCTAAGACAGTTGAGCAGCTAGAAGGCTGTATTAGACAAGAATGAGACAACATTCCTATTCCTAAACTTGAGCAACTTGTCTCCTCAGTCCCCAGATGTTTGCAGACTGTTATAAAAAGAAGAGGGGATGCCACACAGTGGTAAACATGGCCTTGTCCCAAGTTTTTTGAGATGTGTTGATGCCATGAAATTAAAAATCAACTTATTTTTCCCTTAAAATGAAACATTTTCTCAGTTTAAGCATTTTATATGCCATCTATATTGTATTCTAAATAAAATATTATCATTTGAAAGTTCAACATCATTGCAATCTGTTTTTATTCACAATTTGTAGTGTCCCAACTTTTCTGAAATCGGGTTTGTACAATTTAAAGCAACTGATTTATATTGTAATAGATTTCAAAATGTAATTTATTCCTGTGATATGAGAGCTGAATTTTTGCATCATTACTCCAGTCTTCAGTGTCGCATGATCCTTCAGAAATCATTCTGATATGATTCTAAACATATTGATTTACATATTATCATTTAATATATATGTCAGTATGAACGTTCTTTGTAAAACAAACCAGTGGTCTTTCTGTTTTTAGTGTCCTGCTCAACCAGTTTGGCTACAGGGAAAGTCACATATCTTGAACGGGAAGTGGTGCAACGCTGTGCTTCATAAGGCTAAAGACTGTTTGATGACAACCACAGCACGAGAATATTGCTGGCAGGTTGCATTTGTAAGTCTCTGGAAACAACTATGGTGGAGATGGCAGAAGAAGAAAGACTGGTGGCTTGGTTTGCGTCCTGCATATTTATGACCGACTCTTACACGTATAATTACATTATTAGCAGGCATCACTTTGGTTTGGAGCCGTTGGATGTTCTGAGACTCCATGGTTCACAATATTGGTCAGGAGATGGTGTTGTAACTCAGTCATGTGTGGCCATTGTTTCAGTGCTTTATTTGTGGAAAAGCATTGGAAAATTACTTACGACTGATCCGAATCCAGGCTTTTATGCTTCCCGTTCAGGCTGGACCGTGGCCTAACCCGGCACCCGTCAGGCCCTGGATCGGCTCTGTTCTCATGTGGCCCACAGACCTTTCTGTCTGTTTTCCAAGGTTTTGTCTGGGGTTCAAAGGAGAGGGTTAGCGTAGCGTAATGCTGCACAGCGAGAGGATTTTTCTCGGGAGTTAATTTGAGTTCCATACATGTACATTTCCGTAAGACTGTTGGCTGGGTTCCTGACTTGTCTTGACCTTCCGGCAGACGGATTGCAGAGGGATTTACTATGGTTGGTTTTGTGTTCCTCTAGTAGTTGTCTTTGCAGTCACCATCCTCCTTTATTTATGAGTTCTCCACCTCCTCCTCCTCTCTTTTTCTTCTCCCTTTTATCACAGTCCATTTGCAGCCTTCATCAGATCTACTCTTCTGTTAATTCCTGCAGAGTTTGCATTCCTCGGCTCGGCACTAGTGCGATTTCTAAAATTCCTCTCTGTCTCTGTGTCATTGCTTGGATGAGAGCTAGAGAAATCCACACAGGCTCATAAAAAGTAAAATAGGGATAAGTGGCTTTTCCCCTCTGTCTTTCTTCAGAGTTTCTCCAACCAATGACTTATTCATTTACTATATAGTGACGTCTCTGTAAATAGCAGTCCAGAGAAGTAACTATTGGGTTTTCTTCTATAAGAAGCATGCTTATTTTATGTTCCATGGTGGTGCTGGTGGGTTGTAGTGATTCAAAAGGTACATGAATTAAAATTTATCTGGTCTCTGAAATCAATGCAAACCAATAGCTTAATGGCTATTTAGACATTTTAGCATTCTAAAATCACATTAAACTTCATCTTTTACCATTCAATCAATTCCTGATAGATATAATCAAATTCCACTCTGTTTTTTCATTGTTAAATCCTCAATTTCCCTCAAATGCATTGTATAAAGGAAGTAAAATGGGATGCAAATCTCATTTCATGTTGATTTTAAAGGGATAGTTCAGCTAAAAATGAATTCAAGCTCATGTTGTTCCAAACCTGTATAATACGAAAGTATCTTTTTCTCTACACATTTAAAAGCCAGTGGGGTCTGATATTGGGGTCTATATATCTTGCACAGAACTGTGGATATTGATTGCACAGCAGGACTCTCATGGAGAAAATGAACTGCTCATGGTCCAGTGGCAGCATTATTTAATTGAATGGAGATTTTGGTCTCCTGAGTGGACTGAAGTTAGTTATGGTTAGTGGAGTGATGCCTGGGTTGGCTCTGCTCTAGTGTAATCATGTGGCTCGGCGATTTGAAGTCCAGGTCACGCAGGCTCCAGAGCTAAAAGTGCTCCACAGGGCCACTGTCCAAGTCTTTAAGAGATGTTTTTGGTGCTTCAATAAAAGTACGGTTTACAGTTTGAAACTGAGCTGACGGTGTGTCAATAAGGAAACTGTGAGAGGTTTCAACCAGAAAGGAAATCATCATTTACTCACTCTGATGCAATTTTAATGTGAAAAAAAACATCACTTCCTTTAGTCCATGAACATAAAAAGATTCTCTTTTCCATAGATTTAGAGTAGAAGTCGGTTTATACTGTCAAACTCTCCAAAATGGACACAAACAGTAGTAGTCCGCTAATATCTCACTATATTCCAAACCATCTGAAATGCAAATATTGGTGGCTGTTTGTTTTTTTTGCTAGTTGTGTTCTATTGGAAAATTGTATTGGTTTGCAGGGAATTATTGGCTGTAATGGTTTGTTGAAGAATTGTACAGTTTGTTCTTTCCATGCAATTACTAAGAATAGAGACTGAAACATTCACGCTCCAAAAAAGAAAAGAAAGCACCATAAAAGTATCATTAGAGTAGTCTGTAGTGTGAGTGTGTGAGGAACAGACAAAAATTCTTTGAGTCTTTCTCTTAAATATTTTTTCAGTGAATCTGGGATTTTTGTTTGCTCAATAGAGCTGTCCCAATACTGGAATTTACAACTTCGATACAATATTTTGAAAAATATCATAATACCCCGGGGAAACTGCCATAGACACCACTATACAGATAATTTATTATCACATAATTTTTTGATAATTTGATTCATTTTGTTGAAATGGCTTGCATACAGAGAAAGGAGACTTTCTTTGAATCGTTGAACTATTATAACAACAACAACAGACAAGTAAACAGTCAGTAATAAAACAAGAACAAATAAACATGGCTTTACGTTTTTTTTTCAGGTGAGTGTTATTCAATAATAACAGTATTATTCAGGTAAGAAATATAGATATTCAAGAAATCAAATGTGAAATAAAACTGGCTAGTATTCACCGTAAAATTAAAAACAGAATAATGCTTACAATTAAAGTTACAAAAGTAATTGCCAAGTGATTTCCTCTTAGTTTTTTAACATGACACACCTCAGCAGGTTCATTAGGCTACTGTCACTTTAAGAGCATATCCACAGATCCAATATAACTTTACACAAGGCGTTTGCTCTATGTTCCAAAACTGACTACATTTATCTAAATACTTGGCAAGACGGACATTTTGACATCATTTTGTGTGAATTTGACCATTACATAAACCAAGAAAGCAAGATAAGAAGCTCAGTTTGGTTTGAGAGGTGGCATTATGGGAGCACCGCATGCGCCAAAATTCATGCCAACACTATGGGGGAGGCGGGGGTGTGTTATTTGCCTTCGGAGGGAAGAGAGAGTTAACAAGCAGCTGGTATCGGTGGATTGAAAAGGAGTATTGGAACCGTTCCAGATATTTTAGTATTGATACATATCGAGATATTTTTGACAATGCTAGTCCTTAATAAAGATTGAAATCATCAGCATCTATTCATAACAAATGTTTAAAAAAAGTGACCTGTGTGATTATTTCTCCTTTTGTGTTCCCTGGAGAAGTTCACACAGGGAATGAGCTGAGGTAGTAGGAGTACATTACAGAATGCAAATGTTTAGTTATATACAGGTTTTCTGCATATACAATGTATTGGTGAAGCGCTAATAAAACATCACTGTTAATATCTGAATATAAAGTTTAATATTCGTTTAATACAAGTGCATTTAACGTCAAGCACACAAAACAAGCACATTTGGATTCATAAAATAAAATGTGACTCATACTTTGATGCACACCAAATTTTCTTTTTTGCAATCACTTAGTCCAAAACGTGTGTGTGTGTGTGTGTGTGTGTGTGTGTGTGTGTGTGTGTGTGTGTGTGTGTGTGTGTGTGTGTGTGTATGTAAACTTGCATTTACCAAATAAATATAGTACTGGACTGAGATCTTTTTAACCTACTCATTGAAATGACTTCTAGATTCTCCTTAAAGCGGTTCTTTTGCCTTTGTGCTTTTGAGTTCTTCAGCTGTGAAAAGGTGTTTAGAGTGTGTCTGTGATCGTCCTGTTGCTCTGGGTGGTGGCCTGTTTTAAGGGATAAAGCCAGGTCACGTCAGGCCTGCCTGAGTTGGCTGAATCGAGTTTAATTGGGCTTCATGGGTTGTTTGGAGCTATTTCAGTCTGAGGTCTCCCCTGGCGTCCGGGCTTCAAGTTGGCCGAAGGCCTGTCGTTCTGATGTGTGTGTGCATGAATTACACTCCGGCCTCCTGTTTCCCATGCGTACTAATAGCGCTCTAACTCGTTAAAACACTGATTAAGAATTCAGGCTGCGCTTGAAGCCCATTTGTCATGGAGATCACATGGTGCTTGTGAGTTATGTCCATGTGGTGGCCTCTGATTAAAGGTTCACAAACCATTAAAAAACAGCAGTGGCACATCCATATTGTGGGCAGGATGTGTGAATGTTCTCTTCCTGTAATGTCTTAATAGACTATATATTTAGTGAGTCAAAACTGTGAGAGTTGTGGGCAGCTATTTTTATCCTGTTTTCGCCATTTATAGAACAAGTGCAGCTGACTAAGGGGAAGGAAAAATCAAGTAGTAGTAGCCTGCTTTGTATAACTATTGTAACCCAAAACTGGCTACAACACTTGACCATGCAATTTGCCATGAACAACACTAAAGATTGATTGTTCTTTATTTTGATGGTTCTACTCACTATAGGTAACTTTGCAACTACATGTCTGCTAACTCTCATTACAGTATTACTTAACTGTTGTAGTCTGTTAGGGTAGGGTTTGGGTTAGTTGAATAAGTTGACATGTACTTGCAAAGATACTTACAGTCTGTTGGAGGGCTGTTAAAATAAAGGGCCATATCATACAGCCGGCGAGCCGCATAGCAGGTGCGACGCAGGTGTTTTTTTGGTAATTTCAGCCTGAAGCAGTTATCATTTTCATGTCCAGTGCCACGTTATTCAAATAGCAAATTTACTCACCCATCTGTTGGCCCATCTGAAAGTGAGGTGTGTTCAGGTGAATTGTTGGTGCGTTGCTGTTTTGAGGAACTAAAAGGACTGTGTCATTAACCAACACAAACCTGCTCTAAAGTCAATAGTGCAGTATTTTTTGTGTTATTTAAAGGGTGTGTTCGTAATGTGCGCATATACACGGGTGCACAACGCGCATACACTCAGCTTATTACACACAAACAAGGACGCTCATCAGCACACACACATTCCAAATAATAAAAGGATTGCTCTCTGGAGAAGCATTCAGTCTTTCCCCTCACAAATGTTTTTTTTCCCATGTAAATAGCAAATCCGCCATGGTGCGAGCGCAACTGGCTTTTAAAGGGAATGGGAGATGAGACTCTGTTTGGTTTATTGCATGTTGCACCCAAAATACACCCATGACTCATACTAGCTACAACCCTTTTGGACCATGTGCCTGGTGTGCGGATCGTTTTTCCTGTCGTTAAACTAGCAAAAGCGGATTCGGACACACCCTAAGTGCAGCTGCGTCATACGCTTCAGACCATGCTCTCTGATCGTTAGAATAGGGCTCTAGGTGTTATCATATTTTAAGCAAGTCTGCTAATACTTTAATGACTGTTAGTTGACATCTAGTTGCAAAGTTTCTTAAAGTTAGTAGAATTTCTAAAGTTGAGTGTTACCAATTTAATTGTACCTTTTGGGTTATTTCTGTGTTAAATGATGAATTAAGACACGTTTGTTCAAAAAAGACAAAAAACTAACAACCCCGACCTAAAAGTTGTAACAACCATGTGTAACAACAAATGTAGGTGTCAACACTTTATATGCACATTCATAACCATAAATAAATAAAACATCTCAAAATTGACCCACAAGACAACAGGAGGGTTACAGGACCCCTGGCGCTGTGCAGTGCAGGCCTCATTATGCAGGGTGTGTATGGGAACTGCAGTAAACATGATATTTCCCTCCCGTCCTAATCACAGCCCTGCTGCACAATATGCAGTAAAGGATCCGCCACCGCCGCCACCGCGGGACAAAGCGCACAGGCACGCTGAGCACAGGGCACAGAGGACGTTAACCCCTCGCATTCAACATCCGCTTCTCATTCTCTCCGTCTAGATCTGTATCTGTCCTTTATTTCCATTCCCACATTACATGTTTATAGAACAGATAGTTCAGACTGAAATCTGATGGGTGGCCCATTGTAAAATCACTGATTATAGATGCATCAAGTTAAACTTTTTAATTCTATGATGGGAGTTGTTTGGCATTCTGAACTATACTAGGCATAAAAATTAATTCTCGGATGCATCGCAATTCTCTCTTCAGTGATTATGAATCAATTGTGAGTATATGCAACTAACGATTATTTTAATAATCGATTTGTTGGCCTATTATTTTTCGATTCATCTGATAAAAGGGCTATTTTCTTATTTTATTGACAAAACACTATTCCACATCCGGTCCATTGCTGTCCTTCAAACAAACATGTCAGCTGGTGCTGTGAACACACACATATTGAATATATCACCATTACAAAAATGGTTTTACAATGAACAAAACAAACAAAAATAATATTAATAAATAAATAAAAGGGCTATTGTAGTTATTTAACAAATTAACCATTGTTTTGCTTCAAATCCATAGTTTACATATATTGTATTTGTGTGGTTATACAAATGGTAATCGATACGACAAAAGCATGGTTTTATTATAATAAAAACATGGTTTTACTATCTAATATAACCATGGATCATTTCCGTAAGGGTGTATCTGTGCTGTAGTCTACATTATTTGCAAAAAAAGTTACCAAGCATAAGAAAATTCCTACATTAAAATGATTAAAGAAAAACAAAAACACAAATTCAGTGCTACCAGGGAGGATGTTCTGCAGGAACACACACACACACACACACACACACACTCACACTCAGTTATCCCTTTACAGTTTTTACTGTCATAACATGTTGACTTTTAAACATAAATTTAGCATCCAACAGCAGATGTTTCAGATAAATTATTTTCCTGTTGAATATTATTGGTCTCTCTTTCTTGATTGCGTTCTGTCTGTGTGAGGCGCATACGCGTGTGCTCCCGCCGCGCCGGTGTTCGTACAGTGAAGTTTAACACTGTCAGAATACGTTTTAATGCAAAATGGCAATACTCGCATGGATACGTAGCATTTACAGATGAAGATATGACTACTGTCCTCTATATAGATCAGTGGATAACCTGTAAAATTACCGTTTTGCGCTGAGGACGCAGATGCACACACAAGTCAAGAGCTTGACTCCGCCATCTCGCTGAATCTCGCAGAGACGCTTGCGCGGGAATCACGTGACATAAAACGAGGCCATCTATTGGCTATTCGCTACTTCTCCTACTGTACTGTCTGAGTAAAGCCTCCGGTGGCTCATTACTGCCACACTTTGGTCACCACAGATTTAAAATATGCTCGAAATGAGCCGCTTATGGCAAATAAAAAGTTATTTACCAACTAATAATCCATAACTAAATTAGTTGACAACTATTTGTTACTAGATGTTTCAGCTCTAATTGTGAGTCTAGTTTTTTTCCAGCATGTGCATGATGATGCACAAGAGCTAGTCGTGTAACACCAGCACACACACCTTCAAACAAGTATATAAACATGCATAAAGTTTCATGACTGAAGTGAAATGCAAGGTCTTCACTGCGCAGGATAAACTTCATGCTGTGAGAAACGTGTGCTTCGCTTGACAATGTGCGGTTTCCCTCGCTGGTATTTCAGTGTTTTTCCTTCCACGTGCTCTACAAGGACATCATGCCATTTGAAATGCAGTATAAATTCAATTAACGAATCCCATTTACTGACAAACGTCTGCTTTTAAATGGTTGCGTGTGCATTGTGTGTTCGTTCTGAAGGACGCTTTCTGCAGGCTGCTTTTTAATTTCCAAATGCTTTTATGATGCAAATTCATGAAAACACAGTCCGTTATTTCTTAAGGACGAAACAGAACATCTGATATGTTAAAATAGATCTGTGCTTTAGTGTGAATGCAGTCTTTCCGACATCAGTAATGATCAACCATTAATAATGCAGAGAAAGAGAGAGAAGCCTCTCATTTCACTTATATGGAAAACTTTCACACAATTAATACACTACTGGTTCCGCTATTATATTTACTTGGATCTTTTAAAGCTATATTTCGTTAGATTCAGTTGTGGACAGAGTTATTGCCCCCATTGGTAAATATGAATAAAGAAGCCTGTACAAATAAATGTATTGTTAATCCTTTTGATCTTTTATTCAAAAAACAAACACTAAAACCTAACTTTTCTTTGAAATAAAAGAATTGAAAATGTGTGTAAAATCTCTATGTAATAAATGTTTTTCTCCAAAGCACAAACATATTTATTAGCACCCTTTTATTCAATACTTTTTCAACCTCCAGTCAGCTCCGAGTCTTCTCCTATAATGCCTGATGAGTTTGGAGAACACCTGACAAGAGATCAGGGACCATTCCTCCATACAGAAGCTCTCCAGTTTCTCAGCTCCATGTTGGTGGTGCTTCTCTTCAGTTCATCACTCATCTTCTATTGGGTTCAGATCAGGGGACTGAGATGGTCCTGGCAGAAGCTTCATTTTGTGCTCGGTGACACGTTTGATGTTTGTTTTGTATCATTGTCTTGATGGAAGATCCAACCACGGCCCATTATAAGATTAGCAGAGGCCATCAGGTTTTGATTGTTCATTTGCTGATATTTACTAGAATCCCTTATACCATTTGTCTGAATAAGATGTCCAGGACAACATTAAAGATTCAGCGGTATTTGGATGAGCGAGATGGATTTGTCTTGAAACCCTCCTAAACTAGCCTGACAAGCCAGACCCACATCAAGATGTTTGGTCTGGAAACTCACCATTGACAGCTCAATCTGAGGCGCAGATAAACGGTTGTCTTTCAAACTCCCTCTGCACGCGATAGGATAGCACTACACCAACCAGAGCAATGACGGTGAAGCAGAGCTTGTTGACAGATTAAACTCCAAACTCTGAATGACTTCAGTGCCGTTCTTTGTTCTTTTCTCAGAGAAAAGCTTAACTCCAAGTCTTCCAGATTCGCAGTCAAAGCTGATTCGAAAGACCGCCGCCGTTCGCCAGTTTCTGTGTTTACTAGAAGCACGCAAACGCAACTCGGCCGTCGTCATTATGGCCCCGCCCACTGACTCTATACACGATGTGATTGGCCCGGCAAGAGTTAGGCAAATACAGCTCAGAAGGGTATTGAGAGTTGCTAGATGACACTCGCGGCAGATTAGATTTGCTGCCGCTAGGGTGCGTCTAGATTTCTAGGCTACTCCTAAACAACATGTTATGTTTTTTTTTGTTTTTTTTTGGCTTTCTTTCCCAAACTCAACTAATCTCTGCAATACTTCATCCGTGACCTTTGGAGAGTCTTTGGCCACTCAAACTCTCCTCCTCGCCGTACATTAGGACGATATGTCCTCTTTCTATTTTTGCTGCACATCAGAGCTATATTCTTTGGCTTTACTCATTGGGATGAATGATTAAGGGAATTTGGCCTTTGTGTTTCCTCATATTTATACTCCTGTGGAACAGGAAGTCAAAGCTGGACAATCTAATGTTCCTATTCCAAAAATTTAAATATGGATGGGGATATATATTTTTTTAAAATTCTAGGGGTGCCAATAATTATGTCCAATGTGTTTTGGAGAAAAGCATTTTTTTTCATAATGTGATTTATTTATTTATTTTCTTGCCCACTTTCAATTATTGTACTTCAATGAAAGGTTAGATGTTTGTGATTTAAAAAAAAAAAAAAAAAATGAAGTATCAAAAGGATAAACAATGCAGATTTATTTTTACAGCCGTCTTTGACCATATTTACCAAGGGGGGCATTCAATCTGACCTCCGCTGTAAAAGTTGTTAACATGCAATTGTTTTGATTTTATTATTAATCAGAATTTAGAATTTTATAAATATTAAACAAAAACAAGTAATGTAATACAAAAATCACAAATAACATTGATATTCAAACTCATTAATTAACCAGAAAAAAAAATGGATCAAGGATCCTTTTAGAATATAAATCGAATCGTATTGTGAGGAGCCTAAAGATTGATTCCCACCCCTAATTCGAGAGAGGACTCTCGTCTTTTCATGGCTGTGCTGTAATATAAACATGATTGATTCGATTAAAATGAAAACATTAGCTAATTAATATATTTAATCATGATTAATCACACCAGTGACACTTTTACGGTAATTTCATTTCAGGTAACAGAAGAATCTTCTAAATGATTTATTAATCACAGTTCATGTTCATCTATATCTGTTTAGATTAAGGGACCTGAACTAATTTGTATTAATTAGTTAGTTTGTATTACATTTTTTTAAATTAAATTTTGTATTAAATGTTAACAAAGGTCAATAAATATGCTAACAAATGTAATTGTTCATTGATAATGTTAATGCAATAATTTACGTAAACTAATGGTGCCTTGTTGTAAAGTGTTGCCCATTATTTTACCCAGCCCTAATGCGTTGAATGATATTTCATGTTGCCTTTTTAAATTTATGCTAAAGAAACAGACAGTAGCAGTACAGTAACAGAAATGAAAGGCGTGTTGATTGTCTCTAATGGTGAATCTTCAGTGTGAGATGTCTTTCTCTCGTTCTTTTAGACCATCTTTAATGTCTCCTGTTTGTCTCTCCGCACAAGATTGTTTCCGTAGCTGTGAAATATCCACGAATGTTTCTTAAAGCATTGATGCACATATTTTTCAAATGCACTGCTAATAAAAACCATCTCATCACCATTATGATCCCTTGCGTGGTAAGAGAGCTCTAGGCTTTGACATAAAGAGCTCAGATGTTGTGTGTAATTTTTGTTCCCTGAGTAACATGTAATTATTTCAGGCTATTGTATGGCTATTGTGCAACTGCCTATATTTGAGACTATTGCTGTCGCCGCGGTCATTATACATTATGGTTCAGAGCCCATTTAGGAGACGAAGATGATTAAAAAGGGACTGCAAAGCAGCCGTTCTTGACTGGTTTTGCTTCAGGACCCAGAAAAATCTTCGGCATCCAAAAACAGAATACCAGAATAACATCCATTTAGGCTTTTTGGAGTTAAATTTAACTTTAGGCGTATTATCTGTGTTTTTGGTTTAAATTTACTTTATATAGTGTCTTGAACATTGTGGGGGACCATTTATTTTTATTTTTATAAAGCATAAAAAAATTCTAGTTGTGAAATAATTATTTTGGGACTATTTGCAAATAACATTTGCATTAATTAGCGTAAAAAATATTCTTAGTCTTGAGGTTCCTCCCGTCAATAAATAAATACTTAGATCCGCTGTCAACATTCAAAATCCTTAATGGTTGAAGGTTACAGCTTCTAATCCACCCTCATAGTTTTTTTAAGGTGTTCAATGATTGTATATTTAGAGCAGGGACACGTTTGTGTGCATTTTGGTTTGTGAGTATTCAATAGAGTCTCCGCAACGGCAATAAGAAATAGATAGACGCGCTCGTCTGTGTGAAGACTGTGAACAAGCTAAAGAGAACATAAACCCTGCCTAGTTTGATTTGATTGGGCATCTCAATCATTTTGACATCGACAAGCACCGTTAGACCTGAGACTAAAATGTAGCTTTTTCATCCTGACATACAGAGCGCTGCGTAAAGAAGTCCAGCAGAGCAGTACAATAATTATTTTGGCAATTTGGCTAATTATTGGGGCAGACTTGTCCCCCTCAGTGCTGCCCTACAAAGGCAAAAGACCTTAACTCGCTAGTGTGTGGAACTGAGAAATATTACTCTAAGATTTTTAGTTGTCCAGCCAAAATAATTATAGGTTGGACACTGGAAAATTGGCATTTACACTCTAAATAATGCTGGGTTATTTTTTAACCCAAAAATGCTGGGTTAAGACTGTTGGGTAATTTTTGTTGGTTTATTTGATCACATTTTAAACACCATTGGGTAGTTTCAAATTTCCAGTCGTTGGGTTAAACCTGCTGGGTCGCAATGCTTGGTTGATTCTACCCAGCGCTCGGTTGTTTCACGTGGTTCCCGCCTTGATTCGTTTAAATTCGCTCCCAAAGTGTCATTTTGAAAGGACAATGCAAAAGGCAAAGCCACTCTTTGCAGATGTTTTAAGATAATTCCATATATTTTCATTAATAATCATTTTAATTAGCATAATTCTCTTTTTTTTTTTTTTCAGACTTGACTTTTTACTGTACTCTGCCTTTGTATTTTCTGCAAAAAATGAGGAGTCATGCCAAAGCAAAAGGCAGTAACTTCCACATTATCAATATTTGGTTACTGATCACATTTAAAAAATCATTATAAACTCTAAAAACGGCTGGGTTAAAAACAACCCAATTGGCAACTCAGCACTGGGTAAATATTGGACAGAACACATGCTGGGTTAAATTAACCCAGTGGCATTTTAACCCAGCAGGCTGGGCTGTTGAGAACTTGACTACATTTTGGGTTTTTCCATTAATGGATTTGCTATTCTGGGTTAATCTTGCTGGGTTGTTCTTGAAAACCTCCTGTGCATTAGCCTACTGTAAAACTAGACAATCATGAAAGAACAAATGAAGAATGCATGTTTAGACTGTTAAAACAATCATTTTTATTGATTGACAAATGGTGCAACACACAAATGTTAAAATTGGCAACACTGACAACTACAAACCTAATATATTCTGTTGTTTAAATCAAACTTTTATTTTGATGGGTTGCCGTGACCTTTGAGTGTCTGTGTTCATGATATGACACAAGCGCAACTGTCAGATAGTGATTCTCATTATGGCCCCGCCAACTGACTCTATACACGATGTGATTGGCCCGGCAAGAGTTTGGCGTTTACAGCTCAGAAGGGTATTGAGAGTTGCTAGACGACACTCGCGGGCAGATTAGATTTGCTGCCGCTAGGGTGCGATTTCTAGGCTACAATACACTGGGAATGTGTACAAGGGTTTTTTAAGTAAACTTTTAAATTTAAGGAAGGGTTTTCAAGTCTTTTAAGTGAAATAAAGAAAGAGTATTGCAATAAAAACATTTTCTCCTTAACCCTTTTCTCTTCCTGTCGAGAATACAAAAAAAAAAACCCGAACCGAACCGAAAACCTGTGGTTAAACACCGAGGTATATATTGAACCGTGGACTAACTGTATTGTTGCATCCCTAATATACATATACACACATACAGTACAGGCCAGAAGTTTGGACACATTACTTTTTATAATGTTTTTAAAAAAAGTTTCTTCTGCTCATCAAGTCTGCATTTATTTGATCAAAAATACAGATTTTTTTTTTTATATTTTGATATATTACAATTTAAAATAATTGGTTTTCAATTTATTATACTTTAAATTATCATTTATTTCTGTGATCAAAGCTGAATTTTCAGGATAATTTCTCCAGACTTCAGTGATCATGATCCTTCAGAAATCATTCTGTATTGTGTGTGTGTGTGTGTGTGTGTGTGTGTGTGTGTGTGTGTGTGTGTGTGTGTGTGTGTGTGTGTGTGTGTGTGTGTGTGTGTGTGTGTGTGTGTGTGTGTGTGTGTGTGTGTGTGTGTGTGTGTGTGTGTGTGTGTGCCCATGTGTGTGAGCCTGTTTATGTGGTTTATGAGGACACAAATTTGAATAACTACATGGGTATTAATCTGGTATTACATTATAAATGTGTTTTATAAGGACATTTCATATGTCCTCATATTTCAAATAGCTTTAAAAACATACTAAATTAGGTTACCATTACGCCTATGAAGAGTCCCTGTAAACCACATAGACCAACGTGTGTGTGTGTGAGAGAGAGAGAGAGAGAGGGATAAAAAGAGTATGTGTCCAAGAAAAGAAGAAAAGCCTCCTCACTCTATTCATCTTGGGTCAGTCAGTCAGTTGAAATGAGTGCGTTGAACTGCTGGTGTTGAGAGGTCAGCGGTAAATAAGCAGTTGGTTGACAGCGCTGACCACTAGCTCGGCCCTTTTTAGAAGGACGCCGTTCTGAATCCCAGAAGCAATGAGAAACATTCATCTGTCCGGGATACATAGGACAATAAAATCGTCATCCGCGCCGCAGGCTGTAGTTAATGTCAACACATTAGCTTCTCATTAAGTTGTCCGTTCAGTTCATGAAGACAGAGACATGTGTTTAAAAATGCCACGGGAACCTCATAAAGACAAAATAGGATGACTTCATTTTGGACCTGTGTTTCTTCCTTGAGTTGTTTTCCTGGTCAATCGAAGGCTGTTTTGACTGACAAGTGGCATTGGGATGCCAAAATGTAGACTTCTATACATAATTTTTTTTAATGATGTCATTGAATATTAATGGCTGTTATTTGGTGTCTATTAGCTCCCTGGCATCTACAGTGGCCCTGAGAAGTATTTGCACCCTTACGCCTCATTTAAATGGGTCACAACACACTTTTATTTGTATCCCCTCAAGTCAATTTTTTGCCATCTGAATCAACGTTGTGATTAGCTAACCTCATTGCATAGCAAAAGCACCTGTGCCATGATGCCGTCTCATCATTATAGCATTCAACCTCAACCATCCAGTAATGGTGTCGTTTGTCATTAGCCTTTTCAGTACGTCACTGTGGTATTTCAGGAAACCGACCAGGCTGCTTCACTCTCTCACTGGTGACTCTAGCTCCAGGGATGTGACGTCCCGTCCCGTGATACAGTATTAACAGTCCAGGGTTGTTTGCGCCTGAACTATCTGTGGTATGTGCTGTGCCTCTTCAGGATTTGCCCTGACGCTCAGTTCACTCCTGATGACCGGGTTAGCAAGTGCCACATCACATTTACCTGACTCATAAGCTTTTTCTGGATAGTTTTTCGCATTAACTGCCAGTGAACCTTCATTATGGATTTTGACCTTTTTTTCCTTCTTGACCTTATTTTGCCAAAATAACAGTTGGTGGTTGAAGATCTGCTTGAGTCCAATCCAGCATGATAAGAGATTTTAATCAATAGTGAGTGTCTGATTCCCAAAGCTGCACAGAATGTTGAAGCATCAAATAAGATCGTCCTCCGTTATTTACATGGTATAACATGTAACATAAGTCATTGATTTCATGATATACACACCCACAACTAATTGTTTTTGAATAATGGCTGTAGCCTGAACGCATTGGTGTGTTTTTAGCAATTCTAAGACTAAAATGATTGTATATCACTTTCATGAAATGGAAATGAGAAACTAAAAACAAACAAAATTAAAAACACTAAACTAAAAGTAATATGTGTGTCTGTGTGTCTGTGTGTGTGTGTGTGTGTGTGTGTGTGTGTGTGTGTGTGTGTGTGTGTGTGTGTGTGTGTGTGTGTGTTATTTTTGCATTTTTATAATATTACTGTATTTATTATATTGTTTCACTGTAATACTGTTTAGGTTCAGTTTACTTTCAGTAATTTTAATCCTTAAACTTATGGTAGTGGATATTTACACTAATTGAAAATAGTGTGTGTGTGTGTGTGTGTGTGTGTGTGTGTGTATGTATGTATATATATATATATATATATATATATATATATATATATATATATATATATATATATATATATATATATATATATATATATATATATATACATATAATATAATATAATATAATATAATATAATATAATATAATATAATAATATTTAGCAATAGATGCCATTTTACACAGTGAAATAGTGATAGATTCTATTTGCACTATATAAAAGTAGCAGATCTTTGCAATAAGTGCAAATAGTAGTTAGATGCTATTTCCATCTCAATATTGTTGGACATTAAACAGGATGCAATAATAACAGTGTAAATGATTATATATATTAAAATGATTAAATGGATGGTGCCTTATTGGATAATAATTACCTATAAAGCCCTCCCTACACCTACCCCTAACCCTACCAGGTAAACACTTTATTATTAAACACTCGTAAGGTACTTTATTTCCACTCTTCAAATATTTTCTTCATTTTTAATTCAATTAAATGCCTTTCTGATCTGAAATGGGATGGAAAAAGGGAGAAGAGTGAGTTCGGCAAAAGGCAGATTGAACTCAATAGCTACATCCTTGAGCCTTATTGTGTGTTCACACCAGATGCGAATGAAACTCTTTACCCAGTTGATAATTCTTCAACTCTAGGCAACTGGTAAAAAAACACACACACAAAAAATAGTTGAGCATGAAATACTCGCTCAGTGCCTCGTTGCGCTTATGACGTTATAAAAATGCGGCACTCCCATTGAAAGCAATTGGATCCGCCTGCCTGCCGCATGTAAAGATACTTTGGTGGACACACTGCTCTACTGACTACGCCATTGTGTCTCTTATTTCATCTTGTATGGCCCAAACAGACATTGGTGGGCGAAGTTAGTGTGAATTACCTTTGCCAAAAAGACTTGGTGTACACTTAGTTTAAATAGACACTCGGAAAACTTATTTCAGTCAGTTTTTAGGGCAACATTGAATGACATTTTAATATATATACTCTAAACTTTTGAATGGTACACTGCGTCTACACCGGACTTGACAAAGCAACCATTGCAAATCTATTTCCTCTGTGTCAGAAGTATGCGAGAAATAGACCGAAGCATCAGTTCACTATCTGAGATATGTCGCGTCACGCCACATCTAGTGTAGACAGCATCACTGATGATAATTGGTACTATTTTGTCTTGCCGCTCGTGTAGACTCTGTATTAGTTTATTTCAAGGCTTGAAACATGCCTTCTAAAAATCTGTGTTAAAAATAGGGGCAAAGTAGACGTTAGCATATACTGTCCTGTTCTATAGTCAGTTTTCTCTTTCAGCTCAAACACTATCATTACAGATCAACAGTTTGAAGGATCTTGCTGAGGAAGATAGTTAAACTGTCGACATGTTTATGTCTAGCTACCGGAATAACATCTGGTTTAATGGCATGGACATTAGAAGGAAACTCTATCACTCCCTTGAGTACTGAGGTTTGTTACCGCCACAGTAATGCAACTTAAGTTTGTTCAGTGGAAGAGCACACCTGCCGTGTGTTGGCCAAGCCTTCTGCTTTCTTCGAGTATGTTCTTGGTCTAATGCTGTCTGAATCTGGTCACTGAATTTCCTGGCCAGGTCTGTCTTAAAAAAAATCTAAATCTCAATCTGAAGACTAAAATGTATCTGTAATAATGACAAGTTTGTTGAGCCTCTGGTTGTTCATGCGGAAGTGTCACAGAGCGCTCTGACTGTTGTAAGAAAATGCCTTCAGTCACACCCTTGCATACTTGCTGTCTTATCGAAATCTCACACCCTTGCTAGCACACAACCTCAAGATTCTGCCGCTGTGCCTGTCTCAGTCCGCTGGTATCCGAGGCATCAGAAACAGTTACAGTGACTCGAAGTATCTGGCCTTTGACCAACTTGGTTATGAGGTGTGGAATTATTATTAAGTCAATCATTATTCTTCATTTGATTGTCATGTCTAAAGTCAAGTCAAATTTCGCTTAACACAACACACCTTTAAAAGACCTGAAATATTTCAGTTGGTGTGCAATGAATCTAAAATATATAAAAGTTTAATTTTTATCATTACATTATGGAAAATAATGAACTTTATCACAAAATGCTATTTTTTTTTTAGAAGGACCTGTGTATATTTAGATACATTTATAAATACTATTATATTCAAATGAATATATAGAGCTGTGTATGCGATAATATATGTCATTATAGACACAATATGTTCCTAACCGAAAGAGGCTGTGGTTGTCCCTGTCCCAAAATGTAGTGGTCCTAAAACTATTCATGATTTCAAGCTGGTCGCTTTGACCTCGTTTTTTTATTTATCTTTTGATTTTTGAGAAACTGGTCTGGTCCGAGATCTTAAGGTGGACTGAACATGCACTGGAGCCCTTGCAGTTTACATATAGTCCTCATATAGGAGATGTGGTGCTACAGTAACACTGGTTAATTAAGTTATTATTTAATCTCTACACAAATATGTATCAGAGCATATTATAATGGCAATAGAACCATGATAAAATATGTAGATGATTTGGTTATTGTTAGCCTGCTTCAGGAGAATGAGATCAGTCATGGGCCAGTTATTGATGTGTTTGTTCACTGATATAACTAATGTTACCTCCAGCATAATATATCAAAAACTAAAGATTTATTGAGCTATTGATTTTAGAAAGAATAGTCACATGATTGAAGCTACTTTATTTAAAGGTCAGTGCAATCTTATAAATATCTTGTGACCATTATTAATGCAAAATTGAACTTTGAAGCTAATTGTGCAGCCATGTGTAAAAAGGGCCACCAATATTTATATTGTCTAAGAAAACTATCACACATTCATATTGAGTGAACGATAATGTGGTCGGTTATACATCCTTAAAAGTGAGAAATTCTTGTCTGGCTTTCACCAGACCAAGCTCAATCTTTTAAGATTGAACATTGGTCTGGTGAGTCTGCTCTGTATTTTCTACTGCACAAGAGGCGTGATCAACAGGCATAGTTCAAATGACTGTGCGAAATTGGATAGTCCTTCAACCAGTCAGACCAACGACCTATCGCTTTTCTATCCTTCATTGTGTTAAACCCGTTATATTGGCTATTTATATTTACTATAACTAACATTTTTGGGAAAAACATAAGGGAGATGTATGTATGCTATATTTGATAATGGTATCACAGGAATAAAATCTACTGACTTTGCTTTCACAGGGCATAACTACTTCCCAAATATTTTGGAATAATTGTTGTACTTTTTGGTGGATTTTTCCCCCTACCCTTTTACACATGTGGCGTCCCCAGTCAAAAAATGGCCGCCCTACAAAAATGGCTAATAAATCTCTTGCATTGTATTATCACCAAATATTGGATAATCTTTTAAAATTGCAGTTGTATTTTTTCCTATACAAACTAATTTAGATCTGTAGTAAAGTATTTTCTAGTCTGAACCTTCTCCCCTCACATTTCTCACAGACCATGTGAAAACAGACAGAGAAAGAACATTTCAAATAACATTTGCACCTTTCTAAGCATAACTTTTGGGCAGAGTTGGTTCTCCTTTAGCTGTCCTTTCCTGTGGCTTTTCTCTACTCATCTACTGCATCTGAAATCACATACTGTCTGAGTAGGTTCTACATTTGAGAATGTCATGACTGTTTTTAAAGTATGTATAAATGATAGTATGACTAAAGTATCATCTAACATGCTTGTGTGTAGAAGAATTTACAACATCCGCCACTGCCAGTCATAGCTCCACTCCCATGGTCTATGAATAGTAAAGTGACCATTGGAACTTTAGAATCATTGTGTAAGTCGTCCGGGCACTTTTTGCATAATGTTTCATGAAAACTGAATTCAGATATACTTCTCATCTCACATAACTATTTTTCACCTACTATATAGCAGTATTCAGACACTGGTATGGCAAATTCTTGGTTCAGAGCAAGAAAAAGTTACAACAGATTTTTAAGAAATCCATAAAGTTTCAAGAAAAAAAATATTACTGATAAAAAATATATCACAAAATTCTGTTCCATTAGAATGAATATGGGTCAATTTGACCCTCTTTATGTATTAATGGGGTATTGATACCAACAATAACAAAAATCCTATCATATGACCGAAAATATAAAAATCACATTGATGAGGGTCCGAAACAACAAGTTTTCATTGATAAAATATTTAACAAATCCCAGCATGCTGGGTCAGTTTGACCCTTTTTATACATTCTTGGGTTAAGACAGCAAGATCTGAGAAATGTGTGGGTTCTGGCCACATAAAGTCTACTTCTGGGAGTAATTTTTCAGTTTATTCTAGTGGGGTGTGTTTAATTTGCAACGTGTCGTTGTTATCATGAGAGCTTTAACAGAAGATCTAGTCAGTGGATTTGCCAGAGTTCATGAAGTTCATGGCATCTCAACTTTTAAGGATGTTTTCTGTAGTGAAATGGTAATGTATGTCCTGTTTGTCCACTCGAGTGCTGAAAAAATCGAAGGTGTACCAATCTGAATGATGACTGAAATTAACATTTGAATTAATACATGTGGCACACATTGCTCAAACATTGAAGGAAGTTGCGTGCTGTGGATGTTGCTGGTGTAGTTTCTTGTGTCTTTGTGGAGCTTCAAAGAAACCTGCTGAACTTCCGGCTCAATATCCAGACCTCCACACAATTCTTCTCAGCAGATGCGCATCATGAAACGCCAAATATTTGTCATTTTTATCTCAATTATGATCAAAACTTTTATATAATTGCTTAGATTACAGAACAAACCAAAATAATTCCTCAGGAAATGCCTGACCACCAGCGCAAGGATGGGTGTGTTTTGATCTGTTTTGTTTTTCTCCTTTTGAAGAAATGGCTTTGCGGTAAGATTTGTCAGTATTATACCTCGTAGCATCTGATGAGTCCTGCAGATGTGGAATCAGCGCTTTGCAGCTGCAACCTGTTGTTTATTTTCATCAGAGTCTTTGACTGAAATCATAATGACCATTGACATTAAAGTATGAACATCAAACAAAATTCATAATCAGCATCAAATGGTGTTTTCAGTCTACGCTAATTAATAAATGCAGTGGCCACGTGTTTTAAATACTTTAAGGCTACATCTACACCAAACAGTTTTTTTTTTTCAACACTAATGTTTTCCAGCATTTTCCCAGTTTCTTATCTAAACGTCAGAAAATGCTAAATTAACCTTACATGCGTAAGACCTCATAAAAGCTTACTTAGATGATACAGACGGAACAAAAAACATGGCGTTCTCAGGTTATTCTTCTGACAGGATCCTTTTATTCAGCAGAACATCACCATTCACTGAAGTGTCCAGATCGCACTCGGTCATCATTATATGTTTGGTCTAAACATGTGTACTACGTTTAGTTGGATAAAAAAAAAACCCTGGTGCGATTGCTCTGTTAGTGCAGTTCATTCAAGTAAGTGTGAATACTGCCATCTGAACCCTGGTGTGTACTAAACAAGTGGACCGAGATGGCTGAAAAGGCAGGTCTCGGCCCGGTTCCAAACAAACTCTGGTGCAGTTTCCACTGAAATATGAACAAAACATGGACCAAAGTCATGTTAATGAACCAAAAACGGGACGTCACAAGATGCAACCCTTAAAAGGACAGAATGCTAAAGCATTTTTCATCAGTCGTGATGTTGCCCATCATAGTTCGGTACAGGCATCAGAACCGCATCTCCTCACAGCAGATCTTTGTTTGTGTGTGACGGAGGGTTTCCTGACATGGTTTTGACTCCTTTACACATTTTAGAAGCTCTTCACAAGTTCTCAGCTGATCAAAATACCTTCTTAAGAAGCTATGCACGTACAGTGAGCACATCTAGCTCAATTGCAAGTACATTTTCAACCATCTTTGCAGGACTGTGATATGAATTGTACAAAAAAATTTATCTTTAGCAATAGAATAGCATATAACTGGCACAATACCGGTAAAAATATACATATCTATCGGTTCAATACAGTATGTGTCGCATGACTAAACGTGTCATCGTTTTAGAATGCCTCCATTTTCACAGTCCACACTACAATGCAAAAATGCTGTTATTTTTTTTATGAAGTATACTTCACCAGACATTCACTCTGTAGGATAGAAGAAAAGTTGTGCTGTTGTACGTGCAGCGTTCATGTGGAAAACAAAAATTGTGTTGCAATGTACAGTGTGATGATGCAAATTATGTCACAAAGAGTGCATGGACCATTGTATACTGTGGACAGATGAAGTATACTTTGGGCTTGAGTAACCAATGCTTTGCCAGTTTGGTACTTTGCTAGACAGTGCTGCAATTCAGCAGAATTCAGGCAGTTTGCTGTGAAACATAAAAGCAGCTTTAAGATTTGGGGGCAGTGTTGTAGACTAGACCAGCTAATTCGAGTCAGAGTCGAGACAGAGTTCAAAAAGGGTCGAGTCCGAGTCAAGACCGAGTTCAAAAAGGGTCGAGTCCGAGTCAAGACCGAGTTCAAAAAGGGTCGAGTCCGAGTCAAGACCGAGTTCAAAAAGGGTCGAGTCCGAGTCAAGACCGAGTTCAAAAAGGGTCGAGTCCGAGTCAAGACCGAGTTCAAAAAGGGTCGAGTCCGAGTCAAGACCGAGTTCAAAAAGGGTCGAGTCCAAGTCAAGACCGAGTTCAAAAAGGGACGAGTCCGAGTCAAGACCGAGTTCAAAAAGGGTCGAGTCCGAGTCAAGACAGAGTTCAAAAAGGGTCGAGTCCAAGTCAAGACCGAGTTCAAAAAGGGACGAGTCCGAGTCAAGACCGAGTTCAAAAATGGTCGAGTCCAAGTCAAGACCGAGTTCAAAAAGGGTCGAGTTCAAAAAGAGTTGAGTCCGAGTCAAGACCAAGTACAAAAAGGGTTGAGTTCAAAAAGAGTTGAGTCCGAGTCAAGACCAAGTACAAAAAGGGTTGAGTTCAAAAAGAGTTGAGTCCGAGTCAAGACCGAGTTAAAAAAGAGTCGAGTCCGAGTCAAGACCAAGTTAAAAAAGGGTCAAGTTCAAAAAGGGTCGAGTCCGAGTCGAAGTCGAGTTAAAAAAGGGTTGAGTTCAAGTCGAGACCAAGACCAGAGAGCCAGCATGATCATAGATATATTTACATAGATTCCTTATTCAACCGATCCATCCATCCATACATACATACATACATACATACATATATTTGATTGTGCCAGATTTTGACATTCTCCGGCGGAAGTAATGGTGCTGGGAATACTATATGAGGGGGCACCCTGTTAGACATTTTCCGGGGAGATGCTTATTTTATTATTAATTACAACAAGGTTTGGATTTCTCTGTAACACTTTTGTCCTACTTTGTAAACAGTAAATATATTAAAATAACAGTTGAAACAAATAATGTAGCAGCAATGTGACTTTCTGGAAAACGCGATCACTAGGCAGATGCCAGGTGGACACAGTGTTAAATAGAAGCGAGAGCATGAGCGCGGGCCTAAAAAATAACTTTCAGACTTTTACAACCAATGGACTACTAAACATTAGTGGTCAAAATGCTGAGATTTTATGCATATACAGAAATTAGTTCTTATTCTTTGTGTTTCCCTTTGCTTCGGTAATTGATGTACCGCAGAATTTTTTTTTTTTTTTTTTTTTTTTTTTTTTTTGTAGTCTTACTACATATGAACTCTTTGTGGCTCTTATATGCAAACTCAATAACAGATGACGTAGCAGACGTTTTCATACATCGTTAAAGGGGTACTTCAGCGCTGGGAAGATGAATCTGTATTTAAAATAGGTCATCAATGCAGTAGAAATGTGAAATTATTTTTGAATTTGGTGTCTTCTAGACTGAGAAAAGACAGAAAATGTATTTTTGTCCCATGGGGATGAAAGACTACAATTCCCAGAATGCTTCGCTGCTCTGTGAGGCCATTCCCAACGCCACCAACTTGATTACTGTGACTGAGTTAGAGACACTACAATTAAAAACGTGTCTGTTCAATATAATGAGTGAGTCACCGCGCGAGTCTCACAGCACTGAGCACTAACTGCAGGAGTGATGAGAGCTGAGGTAATCACGACTACACTCGCGGCATACATTCACAACGCGAGTTCAGTCTGCCGTGGTTCAGTTCATGCCTTTGCAAGCTTAACTTTCATAAAAATTAATTTGAGAAGTTAAAAGACTTACATTGCTCACCATAGCTCCGTTTAAATGAGAGCCTGTAGCTGTGGGCTGAGCTCTCTCTGCGAGCTGTGTGTGATCTCCATCCCCCATGCGCGGATTCAAAACATGCGCAAATGGCTCCCTCTGCTGGCTGTAGTCTTTAGCCTTTGGGCAAACATTCCTCCTATGATGCAAAAATCGTCAATTTGCATCATAGGAGGAATTTTTCCAGAAATAAAATGCATAAATCTCTTGTCTCAGGGGGATATGAGGGGGGAAAGCACAATCATTTGAATATACTCCAGGGTTTCTACTGATACAAAGCCATATGCTAATCGCTGAAGTAACCCTTTAAGAGCTAGAGGCTCGCTCCACATGACATCATTCCTGACCTGAGTCCTGCTACTTTTGTGTGTTAGTCATGTGCAGTTGTGCTTAAGAAAATCACACATCATTGGACATGTCAAACATTAGTTTAAAGAAATATTAACATAGAGTAATAATCATGAATATTTTGAATGGGTCCATGACAAGACCGAGACCATTAAATTATGGTCTCGAGACAGAGTCCGAGTCTCGAGTACAAATCATTGTTTAGGGGTTTAAAAAAAACATTTATGCCTGATTTGCAATGATGGTTTGCTGGTTTATTGCGTTTAGTTTTTGATTTTATGGGCTGGGATTGCGCTTAAATGGAGCCAGTCCTTTTGCCTGAACACAAACACTTCTTGTGCACGTCTCTACCTCTTTTTTTATATATATAAAAAAAAAGAATTGATGTGCTAATGTGCTGTTATATAAAATCGTCTGGTTTTTCAGCTTTCTGAATTCATGTTCTCTTTCCTTCCAGTCGGTGGTGAAGACAGGTCGGCTGCTCATCAGTCATGAGGCTCCATTGACTGGAGGCTTTGCAGCAGAGATCAGCTCTACTGTTCAGGTAAGAAGCAGATTGGAAATCAAGGCTCTTGGGGATGTCATGAATTAGAGATTGACCAGTACTGATCATGTTCTAGCACGGCTTAGTAAAAATTGGCATTGGTGAGTGAAAGCGCATGAAAGTGTCTAACGCAAGTTGGCCCATACCATTTTTATGAATTATAACAATGCAATAGACTTGGTAAACCCAGTCAGATCTGCTGGCGCTTTGATTTCACTCTATAGCTCAGGCTGGAAACCTGTGCATTTTTCTATCCTGCTTCCGTTACAAATCTGCAGGGACCAATCACGATAGAGAAACGATGGCAAGCAGCTTTTTGTTTACTTTCAACATGGTGGCCACTGAAGCGCAGCAAGACGTTGAAGCTTCTGTCGCTGCTGTAACTTGCCCTGGATTGATTCCCACAAAATGAGGATGTGTTTGCCTTACTACCGACCGTTCTGCAAAGTACGTCACCCGGATCGTTGGTTTGATTGGTTGACTATCCAATTTTTGTATGTCATTTGAACTATGCCTGTTGGTCACGCCTCTTGGGCAGTAGAAAATACTGAGCAGATTTCCCAGACTAATGTTCATTCTCAAAGAAATACTCATTTTCCAACTCCCCTAGAGTTAAAAAGTTGAGTTTTACCATTTTCAAATCAGATTTGACGGTAGAACTTTTTGCATAGCTTAGCATCTTGATTAGACCGTTAGCATCTCGGTCAAAAATGACCAAAGACTTTTGATATTTTTCCTATTTAAAATGTGACTCTTTACATTGTGTACTTAGACTGACAGGAAAAGTTGTGATTTTCTAGACCGATATGTCTAGGAACTACACTCTCATTCCTGTGTAATAATCAAGGAACTTTGCTGTTGACCATGAGTGCCGCGAAAAATAGACTAACTTCCGTCAACATAACCAACGTGACAACCTGCTTGCACAGGGAGTGTGCTGGGGACTATTTTCAGAAGATGTGCATAATATCATTGTAAAATGAGCATCCAACAAACGTGACAGCTGTGAGAAAACATTGGTTGAGAAAGCATCCGATCGTAGAGATGTGAATGTTTGCCCCAGTTCTGCAATTCAGCACTCCAGTCAAGTCATGTCACGTTTATTTATATAGCGCTTCACAATATATTGCTTTAAAGCAAGTAACGTTACAGAATTAAAAATGGTGTCAGCGCTGCTTTCAATTAAATGTACAACTTCAGTTTCTGTTGATGTTATAAGACTGAACAGTAGAAATTAACCGTATATGACTTCAATGAGTTTCAGTGTCGCACCTACGTTTTACGGAATTGCCAGGACCAATGGTAGTTCAAAAGTCTTTACTATCCAGAGCGGATTTTTCCAGAATGTTCACTTTGGGAATCTGTTTCAAACTTACGAAACTAACTCCAAATAAACTTCGTTTTGGCCAGATTTTGTTTCAAATTACATCAGACAGAAAGCAACTTTCAAACAGGGTATCCGCGGGGTCTTGAAAAGTCTTAAAAGGTGATAAATCAATATTGGGAAAATTAAGACCCTTATAAAGTATTAAAAAGTCTTATCATGGCCTTATAAAGTCTTACATTTTGAAAGTATTTTGTTCAAGCTTTGTCAAAAGAGTTTGACTCCAAAAAGTATTTATGAATATATTTCTTTTCATTCCCATAAGTATTAAAAAAGTATTATGAGATCGGCTCGGAGCGCGCGCGCCAGGGATGGAAATTAGCACTGCCACCAGCCAAATGCGGCTGATTTAGAGTTGTGGCGGGTAAACTCGCTTCACCTACCGAGCTGTTTCACCTCTTTGTAAACTTTGTTCAATGTATGCGAGTGCTGCCGTATGTGTGCATATGACCAGTCGTTTTCTCCGTCATCACTCGTGTGAAGACGCACTGTGAGACTCGCGCTCTCTGTGAGAAAATCTGACGCTGTGCATCATCCGAGAGCGCGCGCTCGTCTCACAGCGCGCAAATATTGAGTTCTCTTTTAAGTCTTGCACTTAAACGGACAAACTCACACAAGAAGTATGTCAACATGTCCATCTTGATGAGTATCCTAGCAAACAGAGTCTGAATATGCCTTAAGTGAACTGCACAGTCGAGAAAGACGAGCATATCCCTGCATCAGGTCTTAAAGGCGCAGTAGCCTTTACTGCTGCCTGAGTGATGTCCTTATATTTAGTTTGACATTAAACAATGCTCTTGATTGAATAGCTTTTGTAAGTTTAATAAGGATTAATCTTTCATTTAAACAGTTAAATATGCAGTTATTTTGCATTTGATTACTTTATTCAATTTCTGTCCCTTTCTGCAGGCCAGTAGACCTGTACATTATTATTTAATGTACACATGAGTGGGGTCGAGTTAAACATTCTAGTTTGAATTTTATTTTTCGGTTTTCGGCTTTGGTTTCTTCTTTTTTTGTTTCGGCTAAGAATTGTGATTTCGGTGCATCCCTACTGACAATGTTCTGCTCGGTATGTTGTCAGCACGCTCAAAGATGCCAAAACGAATAGTTTCATTCTTGGGACTAAAAACCATAAAACTGGAAGCCATAAAAGACCACAAATCATCGTGAAAATGTCAGTATTTCATTGAGACTTGAGAATAAATAAACTGCCCAAGCATTGTAGAGCTTGTAGTATTAATTTGTTAAAAACAAAAAAGTGGCTGGTAAAAACGAGAGGTAGACTTTGAAAAAAGTTAATTTCCGTCCCTGGCGAGCGCTGTCTACGGGTGACGTCATGTATTTTGCGAAATTCGCAGTTAGGTAATGTGTTGCCCTCCATACGTTGTAAAACAGATATGCAATATAAACAATACAAAATTGGCCTACGATAGAGATTTTAAGTCTACATTCGACTACAACTGTTTATTAAAGGTTTGTTGCCGATTAGAACTTGAAGTGCGATGAGGTCTTAAAATATTTTGAGAAGGTCTTTAAAAAGTCTTAAAAAGGTATTGAAATTAACTTCAGGATTCCTGCATATACCCTGTCAAATCAACCAAACTATCTCGGACATTACATTAAACGGTGTGAAAACAGTCATATCTCATGTTGTTTTGTAGTGGAATGATCAGCAAACTTTAATTTTCACTGTATCTGGCATTTTCAGTTGCCCATCAGTCAAATGTCTTTGATGGAAAAGATTGTTAGCAAATCTTGCCTGAGAGGTCAGAGTTGCATCAAGAGTTATCTTGATGAGTATTAAGAGTTACATGTGCTGCTTCATATTTTTGTGGTAATCAGGATACATGACTAAAAAATTCAAAAGAACTGCGTGCATCTGAAATAGAAATCTTTGTAACATTTATACATTTCTTTACTATCACTAGTTACTTGATTTTTCTAATGCATCCTTGCTGAAATAATGTATTAATTTATATAAAAAAATTAAATAAACCACTGACCCCAAGTTTTTGAACAGTAGTGTACACATTCATGAGTGTCTCAGGTCTCGGCGAGCTGGTGCTGATGGTGGAAATTTTATCAAGAGATTCATCCATGCATAGATGCAGGGCCAGTCTTTAAACAAAAACATCAGTCACGTTTCCATTGACGTCAAAGTTTGTTAAAGCGTGTGTTTGTTTGAGCGGGGTGGGCATGAGTCAGTCGGATGTGCACAGATAATGACATTGAACAGACAAGTTGCTCAAAAAGGCTATTAGCTTTTCTGCGTGGTCTGAACTGTGGTCAAGCTACTGATGTCTGGGATAATGGCAAATTTTTGCCCCACCAAAACAGCCTGGGCACATCACAAGACAGTGACAGTCATTTCTGCAGTCATGACATGCCTTTTGGTTTTTAGTGGTGTTTGCTTAAAGCTTCATTAAACCAACTTAATCTTGAGATCTGTTTAAAATCACTTGGTTAACAAACTCAAATGTGGATTTCTGACCAAGACATTACAAGTGTGTAGTCCCACTGAACAAACTTAACACTGAAAGTGCAATTTATACATGCTTCATGATGATTTTCCAGTCATTTGGTTCTGTTAGTCGATCGTGAACATCTACATCCTTTTGCAATTGACATATCGGAAAGTCCTGCCCCCCCTTAGATACTGTTGCTAACTCAGACAACAAACAGAGTTGCTATGTCTTACAATGACAGCTGTCAGTGTGAAAACCTTATCGCAAGATGTTTTTTGACACGGAATGTAGCGTATCCCGTCTGATTGATGGCCAAACTTCACTGACAGACTGGAAAAGTATTGCTCTGTTTAGTTCCTGTCTCTGTGAAGCAACTCCTTCCAGTAAACTCAATGTGCTCTGATTGGTCGGCTGGACCAGTGTGTTGTGATTGGTCAAGTGCTTCAAGTGTGTCATGCTTAGGGTTGGGTATTGTTTGGGTTTTTTACGATTCAGGTGCCAAACCGGTACTTTTAAAACGGTACTGGTGCCTAAACGGTGCCTGAACCGATACTTTTAAAAAAAAGAACCACAAAACGACAGTGGATGACATTTTTATTTTAGATTTTTTTCTTCAATTTATTAAAAGTGTAAAGTATACTTAAATATATAAATAGATACAAAACACACTTTACGAAAAATCACAGCTGAGCCACCTAACCCAACTACAATAGGCCTAATTTAACACTAAGTAACAGCACCAATACTAGTGATATTACAGAACTAATAGCAGACTGTAGTCTTGGTCTGCTACAAACCAGCTTCAGTTCAGCATTATTTTGCATTAATATGACCATATTCTCTGGCTAAATATTTAAGAACCAATCGCCTTATTGTTTCCATGGCAACGCGTCGTGCTTCTCACATGACACACAGCAGCCGCAAAAGTGCTGAATGACAGCTCAGAGCCCAGCTGTATCGGTTTTTTTCTTTTTTATTCAAAATATTCACAAACTTGTTACCTATGTCATGAGCTATCTGATATTTTGATTTTCAAATATGTGTAAGTGAATGTGTTTTGTCATAATGATCATGTTAGTTGATCTATAATGCGCAATGTGCATTGCCATGTTAGTTTGCGCCTCAGAGAATCACATCTGTCGGATTTACATCACGTAAATTCATCCTCGTCTCACGAAATACATGAAAGTAAGTGACCAGTGAACTCGGAGAAGAACAGAGCAAACTATATAGTAACTTTATAATGTGTATCTGATATGAATAAAACACAGTCAAATTATAACTGTCTGAAAGGATTGTTATTACCGCTTCCATAGATATCAGGATGTGTGTCTGAAAGCTAAAATAAACATGATGTGGTGAAAACACTGAATTGTTGTAATATGTGACGAGCAATGTGTGTGTGTCTGTCTCTCTCTCTGTCTGTCTGTCTGTCTGTCTGTCTGTCTGTCTGGCTCAGTGCAGGCCAAAGCACGAAAGCACGTTTGATGGCACCGAAATAAGGAACCGAAATCTGCGTTCTTATTCGGTTCAGTACATACCGGTTATATAGGTACCGGTGCTATATTGGCCCTGGGTTTTGGTACCCAACCCTAGTCACGCCCCTTACCATAACTGTGAGTTTCACACATTACCAACTCAATCAGGTCTCTCACTTTTTTTTTTTTTTTACTTAAGTTGTTTTTAATGAACCACCACAAGTTTAATTTTTTTAATGAAAAACAAGAACTGTTAAGGCGCGTCCACACCAAGGACAATGTCTGTAAAAAATAAGATCAAGGATTTAGTTTAGACAATCATTCTAAATTTTAAAGAAGAACATGTCCACACCACCACTATAATGATAATAACACAGTGATCAATAAAAACATTGGCAGCCAATCAGAATCAGTCCCACTTTAAAGAGCATGAGCATTTGGTTTTCATTGGTGGTTTGGTTCCTTGCCACTGTCGCCTTTGGCTGGCTCAGTTGGGAACTCAATTGAATTGAATTAGTAAACTAAATTAACTATATAAACTCTATCACTGATCTAACATCACTGTTTTCTCCAGAGCGACTGTACAGCCGAATCAAATTCTGTTGCATTATTTTCCTGTTAACACTGTGAAGCTGCTTTGAAACAATCTGCATTGTAAAAGCGCTATATAAATAAAATTGACTTGACTTTAAATCGGCAGATTTAAAGGATGCTTGCAATAAACTAAATATTTTTGTGTGTTGGTGTGGATCATAATACAGACGGTTTCAACGGCAGCAACATAAACAAATGTTACTGCGCATGCACGCTTTTGTGGCCCAAACTTAACTTCCGGTGGCCATCAATAACACAGGCTGCGCTATCTTTCTTATGCGTTATCACCTTTAATTCTAAATGGACAATATTATCTTAATTCTTATGTTTTTGTTGTTTCAGCATGTTTCTTATAAATAATCTCCCATTTCTGTCTTCAATATAGAGTGGGGGAAACGCCCCCCTTAAAACGTCATTCACCCAAAACTGAAAATCCTGTCATTAATTACTCAACCTTATGTCGATCACAACCCGTGAATATCCTAAAATTGTGTTCCGAAGATGAACCAAAGGTCTTACTGGTTTGGAATGACATGAGTAATTAATGACAGAATTATATTCTTGTGTGAACCAACCCTTTAAGGACCGTGTAATGCCGTTTTCTGTACAGTAGCCTATATAAATACGTGCGCGCTCAACTTTTAATTAATGTAATGCATTGGATTAACACGTTTCTTTGTTTCATAATATAATATTAATGTTGGGAAACTTAAACTTGTAGATAAAGTATCCTGGGATTGATTGTATATGAATGCATCACAAATATCCCGTGCTCTATGCATTACATTAATAGAGGATAAAGCGAAAGTTGTTTTACACTCCATGGTAAAGGCCTATTACATACCTAATTTTTTATATTTTGCAGTAAACATAAATCCGATCGGTTATCCAGATGGCGAGCACTTGACGTGATCAGATGTAAACGAGCCGTGTCCTGATCGACTGATGAGTCGACCTGCTTGACAGAATCACGATCACATTTTAATGCATTGTGTAAACACAGCCAGAATAAATTACCTCTACAGTAGATTATTTCTGAAAACAAGCAAATAAATAACATGTAAATCACATTAGACATGCAGTCTAAATGACATTAGACACTGCTCTCACATGCAGTCAGATTGGATATTTAGTAAGCATTCAAGGCTTTTTGGTGAGTCGCACACACACTGTTTTTACGCTGCTGTCATATGCTCTCTGCTTGATTTTTAATATTTGTATAATGTTGTCCAAGAATGGTACGTCAAAAATGTGTTTCTACTGAGTGGTGCGCCAAACTATCCACTAGCCAGACCGATAAACACACACAGACCGGAAGTTAACTTTGGGCCAGGCGCGTAACTGTAGCAACGCGCGTGCGTTCGATGAAACCGTCTATATGTATTGTTATACTGTATTTATGTTTATAGTTAGTTCTTAGCATGAACAGGCTTTTTAATGTGTTCTGTTGTATTTAAAGGGTTAGTTCGTCCACAAATAAAAATGATCAATTACCGTATTTTCCAGAATACAAGTCTGTTTTTTTAATCTAAAATATGCTAACTTGACATCACAGCCTATTCATAATAAAACTAAAATGCAAATATATATATATATAAAATGATCGGATTGAATACCTGAAATCATGTTGGAAACACTATGATTTCTGCAGAAATGGTAAGAATCTAGTACGAACCTCGTGACTGAGCAGAGGATCTTACAGAAGCTTAGACTGTGACAGAAATGACCGTACTGTTATTCCTGGATCCAAGGCTGGAACGGGGATATTTTTCAGATTGATCTCGGTGTTCCTGGACAACTCTGTGGAATAGTTGGAATAGTATTCAATATCTCTTTGTCTGTGTATGAATAAAGCAGTCGGTTTCCTCTGGAATGTGTGTGCCAGGTGTTCCCTGAATTAAGGTGGACCAAATGTCCCCACAAGGATGATAATCCCAGAAATTGTTCATCTTGTTGGGGACATTTTTTTTGGTCCCCATGAGGAAAACAGCATATAAATCATAATAAATTACGAGAAGGTAAAAATGCAGAACGTTTTCTGTGACGGGTAGGTTTAGGAGTTAGGGGACAGAATATATAGTTTGTACTGTGTAAAAATCATCATGTATATGGAAAGTCCCCATAAAGCATGTCTCTCTTTATGAGTTTCTTTGTATTTTTTAGACTGCATCTGTGTGCCTAAAGCAGAGTTCAGTTCATGAGTATACATTTGAATTCATTTGAAAATGATTTAAGACACAGCATGTTCAATTGTAATAACAGGAAGACTTTATTTCACACATAAGAGTTTTTTAAATCTGTTTAAAATCATTTTAAGTAGTTTAAATGCATGCTTTGGAAATGGTCTGAATGATTTATCTGTGCATACTTGTTTTTCATACCTATTTCATGAAAACTTTCAATACTGTCCAAACAATTAACAGCCATTAGAACAAATGTTAATTTTGCAAATCATAACCTTGTGCTCAGCAAAGCATATTGACAGCTAAATTAGAGCTAATGTGAGCACATAGTCAAAGTGATGAAATTGATTAAATACAGTCTTGTTCAAAATAATAGCAGTACAATGTGACTAACCAGAATAATCAAGGTTTTTAGTATATTTTTTATTGCTACGTGGCAAACAAGTTACCAGTAGGTTCAGTAGATTGTCAGAAAACAAACAAGACCCAGCATTCATGATATGCACGCTCTTAAGGCTGTGCAATTGGGCAATTAGTTGAAAGGGGTTATTCCACTCCATGATTCTTTAACAACATTCCACAATTCATTCACATTTCTTGGTTTTGCTTCAGAAACAGCATTTTTGATATCACCCCACAAGTTCTCAATTGGATTAAGGTCTGGAGATTGGGCTGGCCACTCCATAACATAAATTTTGTTGGTTTGGAACCAAGACTTTGCCCATTTACTAGTGTGTTTTGGGTCATTGTCTTGTTGAAACAATCATTTCAAGGCCATGTCCTCTTCAGCATAGGGCAACATGACCTCTTCAAGTATTTTAACATATGCAAACTGATCCATGATCCCTGGTATGCGATAAATAGGCCCAACACCATAGTAGGAGAAACATGCCCATATCATGATGCTTGCACCTCCATGCTTCACTGTCTTCACTGTGTACTGTGGCTTGAATTCAGAGTTTGGGGGTCGTCTCACAAACTGCCTGTGGCCCTTGGACCCAAAAAGAACAATTTTACTCTCATCAGTCCACAAAATGTTCCTCCATTTCTCTTTAGGCCAGTTGATGTGTTCTTTGGCAAATTGTAACCTCTTCTGCACATGCCTTTTTTTTAACAGAGGGACTTTGCGGGGGATTCTTGAAAATAGATTAGCTTCACACAGACGTCTTCTAACTGTCACAGTACTTACAGGTAACTCCAGACTGTCTTTGATCATCCTGGAGGTGATCATTGGCTGAGCCTTTGCCATTCTGGTTATTCTTCTATCCATTTTGATGGTTGTCTTCCGTTTTCTTCCACGTCTCTCTGGTTTTGCTCTCCATTTTAAGGCATTGGAGATCATTTTAGCTGAACAGCCTATCATTTTTTGCACCTCTTTATAGGTTTTCCCCTCTCTAATCAACTTTTTAATCAAAGTACGCTGTTCTTCTGAACAATGTCTTGAACGACCCATTTTCCTCAGCTTTCAAATGCATGTTCAACAAGTGTTGGCTTCATCCTTAAATAGGGGCCACCTGATTCACACCTGTTTCTTCACAGAATTGATCTCAGTGATTGAATGCCACACTGCTATTTTTTTGAACACACCCCTTTCAACTAATTCAACTAATTGCCCAATTGCACAGCCTTAAGAGCGTGCATATCATGAATGCTGTGTCTCATTTGTTTTCTGAGAATCTACTGAACCTACTGGTAACTTGTTTGCCACGTAGCAATAAAAAATATACTAAAAACCTTGATTATTCTGGTTAGTCACATTCTACTGCTATTATTTTGAACAAGACTGTATGTGTGTATATGTAATTAAATAAATTTCTATGAACGTCAATCCATTTTTAATTCCACTTCTTCAAATTACGATTCTGCATTCTGTTTGCTACTTCAGTTTGTATTCAGGAATTCAGGAAGGAATCTCAAATCGGTTCTGAATGTCGCACAACCCTGATTTGTGGAGACCCATGGGTAAAAGCATGAGAAACATCCAGTCCTGACTCCTGACATTTGTTACTGTGCTGAGGTGACTGATGTTTCTGCGTGTCTGAGCCGCTCTGAGTGATGGTAAAGACGTCTGACATGCACAAACTCTGACTGTTATCAAGCAAAAATAGCATGAAGTTCAGAATGATTGTCTAGAAATGGCCTTTCAGATCAGTGTTTCTGACTGATATGTCATGTACGTACTAAAGGATCTGAAAGACCCAGGGGAACTTCTGTAACAGTTGTAGTGAATTTAAGAAGTTTAGTTGCTTTGTTGTTCAGTTAACAAACTGTAGTTTATAGCATACAGTCAAACCAAAAATTATTCAGACACCAGATATCATATTTTACTAGTGGCTAAATATAGGGCACTATAGTTAATTTATGTAAGTGAGGATAGCAGTAAAATTGCTAATTATTTGGGGCCTAAATGATTGAGACACTTTGACCTGACCATGTTTTGCTGAAGTGTTTTTTTCTTTAATTGCTTATGCGACCTTTTACACCACAGACTGAATAAAATGAAGCATTGCTTGGTCATTGGTTGGCCTAAACTGGTATTATCTAATTGTGTACTTAAATTTAACAGCTGACAGCTGATTGGTTGATTTTAATCCATTACACATGTTACTGACTCAGTTCTTGTTATATTTTTTTACTATTTTCTAAACTATAGAGAATAAACTGATAATAATAGAAGATGTTAAAGGTGCCAGAATACATTTTGGTTTGACTGTATGTCCCAGAACTAAATGATTTACATATTTAGTTTTTATCACTCATGGCTAGTCATAAACAGCCTCATTAGCACTATTACTCACTACTTTTGCTCTCTGTCTGATTTAAAGCGATATCTGATGAAAACAACAGTTGTTTTAATCCTTCCAGTTAAATATTGCGCTGCATACACCAATAAAAGCTTTAACTTGTCAGTGTTGGCAAATTATCACGGTATAAGTGGGATAAATACATGACATACAAATTTTGTAAATAACATGAAGTATGTCATTAAGAAATGACAAAGTTTACAATTAATACTTCAGTACAGTACAATACTTCAGTACATTAATTTCAAAAGGCCTATTTGAATAGTAATTGTTTCAATCATTAACGGGCTACCCTGTGATTGGATTGCCGCCTGAATCCAGAATGTCAGTGTTTTTCTCCCACTGTCCGCGTAAAAATCCCTGTCTGAATGACCTACTGGTTTTATACAAACACCAACGTCGTGTGGTAATTTAATTGCTGTCTGACTCCAATATATCACTTCAGATTCACTGTTTATATCCTTTTTTTAACACTGCAGAGCACTGTACGGTTGTACTTTGCTGTAATTTGGATGCATTTTAAAGCTCTAGACTTTTGTTTCTGAAATGCTGCAAGAATTTACAAGAGTAATATCATTCATCACCACTCAAAAAATAAAAAAGTAGAGAAGCACATAAACATTTGAAATGGACAGTTATTACAGCAGCAATTACATATGTTAAAATAACCGCAGCATTATGATTAACTCGGGAATAAGAGGCTGTATTAACTTATTTTTGCTCATTTCCATGTGGAATAAAATGACATCCTTTATTTTAAGATAAAATATAAGAGAAATCCATTTTAACTATAATTTACATCTATACATCTTCATACTAGAATATCTTCAAGGATATTATTTTCTTATTATTAAGTTAAATATGCATTTATTCTTCTTATTCCAAGCATGGCGCTTTATTTACAGCAAACAATAATTCGTGACCACGCAAGCAAAACTCGATCCTCCATTGTGAATAAATCACCTAATGAACGAGTTTTATCACTAAGATTTTTTTTTGTATACTTTTTTTTGTATTTTTAAATGTATACTTTTATTTAGCAAAGATGCATTAAATGTATTGAAAAGTTACTGTAAATATGTTAATATTATAAGAAAAGACTTTTCACAAAAGATGTATGTTTTTCCATACTGCCACATAGTTTTTACAAAACTATTTTCAAGGTTTTCAACGCTGATAATAATCATAAATGTTTTTTGAGCATCAAATATAATATCAGAATGATTTCTGAAGGATCATGTGACACTGAAGACTGGGGGTAATGATGCTGAAAATTCAGCTTTGATCACAGGAATAAATTACATTTTAAAATATAATAAAATAGACAAAAAAAATTTAATTGCAATATCATTTCAAAATATTTTTGTTTTATGGTAATTTGTATTAAATGAATAATAAATAAAAACCGCTTGGTGAGCGGAAGAGAATTCTTCAAAGAAACAAAACAAATCTGACTGAAAAAACATCAGTAGTGTATACACTCACCTAAAGGATTATTAGGAACACCTGTTCAATTTCTCATTAATGCAGTTATCTAATCAACCAATCACATGGCAGTTACTTCAATGCATTTAGGGGTGTGGTGCTGGTCAAGACAGTCTCCTGAACTATAAACTGAATGTCAGAATGGGAAAGAAAGGTGATTTAAGCCATTTTGAGCGAGGCATGGTTGTTGGTGCCAGACGGGCCGGTCTGAGTGTTTCACAATCTGCTCAGTTACTGGGATTTTCACGCACAACCATTTCTAGGGTTTACAAAGAATGGTGATAAGGGAAAAACATCCAGTATGCGGCAGTCCTGTGGGGGAAAATGCCTTGTTGATACTAGAGGTCAGAGGAGAATGGGCCGACTGATTCAAGCTGATAGAAGAGCAACTTTGACTGAAATAACCACTCGTTACAGCCGAGGTATGCAGCAAAGCATTTGTGAAGCCACAACACACACAACCTTGAGGCGGATGGGCTACAACAGCAGAAGACCCCACCGGGTACCACTCATCTCCACTACAAATAGGAAAAAGAGGCTACAATTTGCACAAGCTCACCAAAATTGGACAGTTGAAGACTGGAAAAATGTTGCCTGGTCTGATGAGTCTCGATTTCTGTTGAGACATTCAGATGGTAGAGTCAGAATTTGGCGTAAACAGAATGAGAACATGGATCCATCATGCCTTGTTACCACTGTGCAGGCTGGTGGTGGTGGTGTAATGGTGTGGGGGATGTTTTCTTGACACACTTTAGGCCCCTTAGTGTCAGTCGGGAATCGTTTAAATGCCACAGCCTACCTGAGCATTGTTTCTGACCATGTCCATCCCTTTATGACCACCATATACCCATCCTCTGATGGCTACTTCCAGCAGGATAATGCACCATGTCACAAAGCTCGAATCATTTCAAATTGGTTTCTTAAACATGACAATGAGTTCACTGTACTAAAATGGCCCCCACAGTCACCTGATCTCAACCCAATAGAGCATCTTTGGGATGTGGTGGAACGGGAGCTTCGTGCCCTGGATGAGCATCCCACAAATCTCCATCAACTGCAAGATGCTCTCCTATCAATATGGGCCGACATTTCTAAAGAATGCTTTCAGCACCTTGTTGAATCAATGCTACGTAGAATTAAGGCAGTTCTGAAGGCGAAAGGGGGTAAAAAATAGTATGAGTATGGTGTTCCTGATAATCATTTAGGCGGGTGTTTAATGTATTATATAATGTGAAGACATCTATATATGTGTGCACAGTGACCCCAAGCACTGGACAGTTAGTCCACATGTACAAATATATAACATTTCATCACATTAAATAAAAAATTATGAAGGCAGGTGGTATTTATCTCCTACTTTGAATTTGTGCCTCTGATACAGAACTGTCCAGTTATCTTTATGCTGATAATTACAAATATTACATATAATGATTCACTTCTTATATATTGATGACACTGAAGTCCAGTACTGACACACTGAAACCGAATACATTTTTCATTTTACCTGCCAGACAATTTACATGGAATGCATGAACAGTGCAAAATTCTTCATAAATATAAATATATAAATTATACATTTCAAATTTAAACACTATTATAGTCAAGTAAATAGACTGATCAGGCAAAACATTATGACCACTGACAGGTGAAGTGAATAACACTGATTATCTCCATTACAGCACTTGTATATCTATCAAAAATTGCTCCAAAGATTTTTTACATAACTGTGTTTGTATTTGACAGTTTGAGTGTGCAATAAGGCATGAAACCACAACTGAAGGGTTCACATGCTTTCAGAGAGTGTGCTCATTTCGTTGTGTTTGTGTTTGTGTGTGTGTGTCAGATAGTGCGAGACTTCAAGTTTAGTTTTTTTCGCAACTTATTGCTTTTAATAACTCTTTAACATCAAGCAAGTCACGTAAGTAACAGTTGCATGCCTGTCTATTCTCTGATATATGCGTCAGCCTAAAACATACACTTTTCACAATGTTTTGAAGTAGCTTATTAAAATCATTCAGATATTGCATGCCGTTGCGATATGCTTATGAGTGATATGTACATTTGTGATATATCGATCATTTCGATATATCGTGCAGCCCTATTTATTAGGATACTCGCCAAGACATTATGCCATATATTATTGTGTATGAAAATGTCTGTTCAAACACAGGAGGATGTGAAAGAGAACTGAATTCGGTATTCACATGCTGTCAGACACGGCTTTCTGGGCGCATGCTTCGGATGTGCAGTGTTAGCCATGTTTCTTGCTCTTGCATGTTTAAATTGGCCAGGCTTAAATATGTGTGAAATTGATCAACTTTCATGATGATGCAACACAGTGGACAATCAGGACAGTGACATTTTTTTCTTGTCTCACATTGAGTTACTTGTGTGAGAGAAAGCAACAGAGGGTGTGCTCTAAATATTCAACTATATTACTGATCTGCCCGCATTGACACTATATGATAATTTTACTGAGCTGGATAACATCGTTTTATCCTGAACAGCTGTACAGCCGAGTCAACTTTCATTGCATTATTTTCCTGTGAACGCTGTGAAGCTGCTTTGAAACAGTCGCCATTGTAAAAAGTGCTATATAAATAAAGGTGACTTGAGATTTTTTTAGTCACCTCTCGTGTAATTTGGTCGCATATGAGTGATTTACTCACACTGTAGAATGTTGGAAGTAATAGTCTTGTTCTCAGTCCACATGCAGTGGCTTCAGACTAGACTGCACTTCCCTGTTCTCCTGCTTTTCCAGTAAGAGTATTTCGAGTTTTTTTCTTGCTCTTCTCGTGGGTCAGGTTGGCAGGTACTCATCCGCTTTGGGACTACAGAATAAATGACCCCAAATTACCCTCTGCTTTAAAACTGGGGACAATTTACTAAATTTGTATTGTGGTGATTCAGACCTTGAACTGTTGCTGATGTTAGATTGGTTTGCTCTGTCTACGTTTGTTTTGTAGTTCTGCTGAATGTGCGTGTTAGGGCTACTTGGGTTCATTCTGTTTACTTCAAAAGACTTTGAGTATAGCACATATATTTATGTCAAACTACTTTGATGGTTTGATTATCCAAGCAGTGATGATGGAAGCGAAGATAGAGAACACGGATGAACAAATGTAAATACCAAAAGCATCAGGTTTAAGAGCGTAGAGAATGGTAAACATTATTTTCCTGCATTGCATGAACGTTAAGAGTGAACTGAAAGTGAATTGCATCTAATTTTAGCTCCTGTCAATCAGCAGATGCCCCGATGAGTCCATTTCCAGTCATTACAAACCACACTATTCAGATTCATCACATGTAGATAAAACTATTTCTGAGCAGCAGAAGCACTAGGTTCATCTTGCCACATCAAATCCCAAAACGGTGATTATGTGTATCAGGATGCCAGGCTCGTTCTGACCACTGAGCGGCAGGACGACTGCAGCTGCGGGACGGATTCGAGCATCCGGGACCTGCCTTCGATCTGCAAAGCCTTTCCTGATGTCTCTGCAGAGCTGGAACTGCCTGCTGAGGCAAATCTAAAACACATTTTTGTGTTTATACAGGCCGTCATGTAAAGCAAGCACAAAGCGCTTTAATGAAGCTTGACGCTCTTTTGTAGGCACTTCAGAAAACACCAGCAGACAAGAGAGTTCGCCCAAAGTGCGACCATGTTTCACACTTAGCTCATGCATTTTCTGTGTTCAAATTTGGGCATGGAAAAAGTCAAAAAGCTTCCATTAAGAGTTGGAGGTGTCTTCATGGACAGTAGATTTTAGTGTTGGCTTTGTATGAGTAAACATTAGACCCTTTTATAGCTTTTCCTGATGCACAAGTTTTGATGGTTCTGTGTTTAGTCATTGGGAATTGGGTTTGTTCAGCATCCACGTTCTTTTCTGGCTTGATACCTTATTTAAAAGTTCTCCAAAAGCTTAAATAGAAACCCAACCACTCACTGGGATCATGACCTAAGGACATTGATTATTTTCCATTTGTCGGTGTTTATCATCTTTTCTTGGTCATCCATATTTAAGACATGTTCTTTAGTAAATTTCAGCATTTACTTTTTTTTTTCAAAGCATTGATGCTGCGATCCAGGCAGATTTTTGAGCCCTCAAGTTACTACTTCAAACCAAAACTCATGACTTTTTAGCTTTCCAGGCCAACACCCCCTTAACCAAAGAAGACAAAAGCCTGATTCTGTAGCCCAGCCCACCGATTTGTGTATGACATGGAATAGATATAGGCCTACCTGGAGCTAAACCGGATCGAACTTTCAAGCAATAAACATGTTGCATAAGCTTCATTCAGATTCCAATATTATGTTTTTTTAATGAAGATCCAGCTCGCTTGGGGAAGACATTGCACGTTTGTTCCTTCATTTCACCACGGATTTGTTTGTAAACAAAAGACAGGATGAGATTACATAAATGACTGAAGCAACTGATGTTATACGTGATGGCATTGCATTGTTACAGATCGTTTGACATCTATTGATTACGTGTGCGTGTCTAACTAAACATACCGTAGCACGCTGTCACAGGCTGGAGAATCCTTAATTTGAGGTGTTGTTGGTTTATTACGATTCGGGATCAGACTCAGACATATATGGGCCAGGTTTTGCAAAGCCCAACGTCCCGGGCCTATGTTTTCCAGACGGCTACTAGGTTTGTGCATCTGTGCTTGTGTGTGTGTGTGTGTGTTAAAAAACAAAAGTGGTTTATATAACCACTTGGTTTGTGGTTATATAAACCAACCAATAACATTCCAGTTAATTGCGGATGGATAAATCATTGTGTTTGTTTGATAAAAACATATTGCGAGCCCTGTGGGCGAATCATTCCGGTTGTCGTTTTCCCACACAATTTCAAAACAATTCAAAACTATTCCTCATGTGTACTCACAGGGGAGCCGAAGCTCATTATAATATGCAAATCTTATCCAATCCTAGCTGTGGGCGTTTACTTCCAAGTCTTAAGTGCAGTAAGAGAAGCTCAAAACCAGTGTAGAAAATAGCCTATAATTCATTATGATGTATTTGAATATAAAAACCACACAAACGTCATAAGTTGACCTCAGGCAATAGTATAATAATACAAATTTAACAAAGCCAGTCCATGACCGCTTTATTGTTATTCATTAATATTATTGATTTGACTGTACTGACACTATTGGATGAGAACTGAACTGAGCTAAACGATATCATCACTTTTTTCTGCAGAACTGCTTTATAGATTAAATTAACTAAATAAATTATTGATGATCTTTACAATAGAACTGATTCAACACTGAGAAATGACACTATTTTTTCTTAAGAGTTGCTGTAATTTGCGCTACAAACCAATGTGTTTGTGATTATGGGATCATAATGGTAGATTATGGTAAATGAGATCAGTTCTTACATCAAGAATAAGGTTGAATAGGCCGGGAAAAAAAGATTTGTCTGGTACAAATTATTAATGGAGCTGAATGTGTTCTCTGCAGGAGGAGTGTTTCCTGAACTTGGAGGCGCCCATCAGTAGGGTTTGTGGGTATGATACGCCCTTCCCTCACATCTTTGAGCCCTTCTACATCCCAGACAAGTGGAAATGCTTTGAGGCCGTCAAGCGGATGATCAATTACTGAAACACAGGTATGATTTTTCTGTCACCTACCATTATCATCTGACCCTCTAAAGCTGGACACATTTTTTTTTGTAATTCTAAATAACCTTCCATGTTTTGAATGAAACTGATAAACTCCCGAATTTGCAATGATTGACACTCTGTTAACCATAGACTCTTGCTTGTTTAAAATTAATATTTAAAAAAAGCATTCTTGAAATATTGCATTTGCATTTTTTAAGTTTTTTCAATGGGCTTTTTCTTATTGGCTGTTTTTCTTGCAATATCTGGCAACACAAATGAGTCAAGGCTCGTACCTCTTTCCCTGTGATTTTCTTGCAATGCACATTCAGAAAAGAGACACATTTCTGATGCACATTTAAATATGTCATTAAAATCAACTAGTTGTTCAGTTCGGTTCCATACACTCTGCTTAGATGTTTTTGTAAATGTGCTTGTGACTTCCTGAATGTAACGCAGTACATTTGAGCTTCAGCAAGAACCAATGAGGTTCATTCTCATGTTACGCAGCACGTTTGAACCTCATTGAAGAACCAAAGAGGTTCATTCTCGTTGCGCAGCACAATTGAGCTTTAGCAAGAACCAATGAGGATCATTCTCGTTACGCAATAACCAATGAGGATCATTCTCGTGTTACGCAGCACGTTTGAACCTCATGCAAGAACCAATGAGGTTCATTTTCGAGTTACGCAGCACATTTGAGCTTCAGCAAGAACCAATGAGGATCATTCTCATTACGCAAGAACCAATATGGTTCATTCTCGAGTTACGCAGCACGTTTGAACCTCATGCAAGAACCAATGAAGTTCATTCTTGTTACGCAGAACGTTTGAACTTCAGAAAGAACCAATGAGGTTTAAGCAGTTTCAGTCAAGCTGCTTATTATGTTTGCTGATCGAGTCTCTTCAGAAAATGTGGACTACACTGCTCAATTCATATAGATTAGTTTTACAATCTCTTTATGAACTGTTTTGAAGCTTTAGTTGCTTAGCTATCTATGGAGGGACCGAAATGTCTCATATTTCATCAAAAAAGATCTCCATTTGTGTTCCAAAGATAAACAAAAGTCTTGTTGGTTTGGAACGACATGATGGTTTTTCATTTTTGGGTGAACGATCCCTTTAATTCAGTTATAGATTTGGTTGTCACTCCTGTAAATGACACTGTGTGTTCAGTACAGAATTTTTAAGCACTAAAAGATTTTAGCTGCAATGTAGATGCTATTGCAAATTGAACAAGCAAAACTGAAGTCATGTGATCCAGAACTACTGCACACAGACCCAGAACTCAATGCAACCACATTTAGACCATAATTTACTACTTCTACTTTATTCACAGGCACCACAGATTGAGAACTTCATCAGTGAACAAACCAGTCAATCCCACAGCTTCTGCCTGTAGATGGGACCATGCTACCGGACAGGCTGTCATTCTTTGGGAAACTCCATGAAAAAATGTTGTTGATCGTGTCTAGAGGGTGAATCGTGGTTTCTGAACACTACCGTGGACATCACACGGGTGCTGTGCTCTTCTTCTCCTTCCATGTCTGTGCTCTTACTGTTACCTGGACCTCACCATCTTAAAGGGTTAGTTCACCCAAAAATGAAATTGATGTCATTAACTCCTCACCCTAATGTCGTTCCACACCCGTAAGACCTCCGTTCATCTTCAGAACACAGTTTAAGATATTTTAGATTTAGTCCGACAGCGTATCTAAGTGTATGCACACTATACTGTCCATGTCCAGAAAGGGAATAAAAACATCATCAGAGTAGTCCATATGTGACATCAGTTAGTTCATTAGAATCTCTTGAAGCATCGAAAATACATTTTGGTCCAAAAATAACAAAAACTACGACTTTATTCAACATTGTCTTCTCTTCCGCGTTTGTGTTCAAACCTCAAATAAAGATTCAAACGCTTGTGAATCAGTGAATCGATCAATGATTCGGTTCGCCAATGTCACATGATCAATACACTGATTCACAAGCGTTTGAATCTTTATTTGAGGTTTGAACACAAACAAGGAAGAGAAGACAATGTTGAATAAAGTCGTAGTTTTTGTTATTTTTGGACCAAAATGTTTTTTCGATGCTTCAAGAGATTCTAATGAACTAACTGATGTCTCATATGGACTACTCTGATGATGTTTTTATTCCCTTTCTGGACATGGACAGTATAGTGTGCATACACTTAGATACGCTGTCGGACTAAATATAAAATATCTTAAACTGTGTCTGAAGATGAACGGAGGTCTTACGGGTGTGGAACGACATTAGGGTGAGGAGTTGATGACATCAATTTCATTTTTGGGTGAACTAACCTTTAACGTGTAGTTTTTTTTAAAATTAATATTAAAGTGTGTTTTGATTCTGTCAACAGTTAATGAATTTACCATCCTATTTGTAAAATCTTTGGTTTAATTGAATAAATAATCTCTGCTTTAAAACCTAGTGAGCTTCCTTGCTGTCACAGACAGATGCTGAGCGTCCTCCAGCTCTCAAGACTTCAACCACAAACCATGGACAGAATACAAAGATAAAACAGCATCTTTCATTTTGGTCGTAGTGTCAGTGGAATGTGACCGCAGCGTTCGAGGCTGGGTGCGGCCACTCAGATGACCTCAGGTTGAGTGTATTCTAGCGTCCAGCACACTCACACCGTGTCATTACTCACTTAAGCATATTAAATCTGGCCCCAGTGATCTTCACAAAGACGCTCTGCTGAGATCAGCCCGTTCGGCCTGCTGGGAGGCCGAGGTTTATGCAATGCGTAACTCTTCTTCATAACATTGCATACATAGATGACTGACACATGCTTGAATGAATCTGTCAAGAATGGCATTCCCAGATTGACAGATTTTAATTAAGATCCACATGCAGTACAAAACCAAAATCCAGGCATTGACAAACCAGATTTGACTGTTGGCAAACAACACAATACGTCAAGGATAACATTGGAGATCACTGGCTCTACAATTGCGTGATCCTGCTTTACACACAGCTGCATAACAAATAAACAAAATTGATCAATACATACCCAATAAATTATTGATTTGTTTCATGGGGAAAAAGAAAGTGAGTGCAGCATAAAAAAATACCCTCGTTGACTGTTCCTGTCTTAAATCTCTCACTTGTTCCCTCAATCTCTGCTCCCTATATAGTGCACGGCAGTTTACTCTTTCCCCGCCAGAGTCCAGGCCAGTGTTTTTATTTTTTTAAGTTGCCAGCCACTGCCAGCGTTTTTGATCATTTTCACAAACTTTCTGGCCCCAAAATATTTTGTTGTATGAATTTCTGAACATGCAAGATATCAAAAGAAAGAACAGACCCTCTTCTTTTGAATAAAAAAGTTTTATTGTAGCTTCATTTAGTCTTTTTTTAATCAATACTTGAATGCAGGCAAGTAAGACATAGGCTGCACAAACAATGTCAAAAACAAGTTGAAATGGTTTTAAAGCATAAAACGTCAACATCGGGGAAGCAAATTGTCTTTAGTTTGTAATTATAATTAATAATTTACATTTTATTTACCACTTTTCTAGGCACTCAAAGTGCTTTACATAGAAGGGGGAATCTCCTCAACCACCACCAATGTGCAGCATACAGTCCCTGACAAAAGTCTTGTCGCTAATCTATTTTCTAGAAATACCTGATATTAACCTGACTTTTAATTAATTAAATAGTGTTAGAAATAGCTCATATGAAAAGCTAAAACCCTCCCAAATGATGTTTGGAACTTTGATGTGGAGATGGAAGTATGCGATGGAGCACCGTCCTGCTGCAGAATTTGGCCTCTTTTATGGTTGGGAATATAAGAGGTAGCTAAGATTTCTTGGTATTTTAGACTATTAATGTTGCCTTCCACCCTGCAGATCTCTCGCACACCCCCATACTGGATGTAACCCCAGACCATGATTTTTCCGCCACCAAACTTCACTGTTTTCTGGGTGAATCTTAGATCCATTCGGGCACCAGTAGGTCTCCTGCAATATTTGCGGCGACTGTGGTGTAATTCAACAGAAGATTCATCTGAAAAATCCACCTTCTGCCACTTTTCCAGCGTCCATCCTTTTAGCAGGCTGTGGGCCTTGGCAAATGCCACACGGTTTTTCAATTGTCTTTTGTTTGATGCTGGCTTCTGGGCACTGATTCGACCATGGAGGCCATTTCGAGACAGAATCCGACAAACTGTTCTGGTTGACACAGGGACTTTAGGTGACCAGGTCTCGTGGAGCTCTGCTGCAGGGGAAAATGGGCTGGCCTTGGATTTTCGAGCCAACAAACGGTCCTCTCGAGCAGTTGTCTTGCGGGGTCTGCCTGACCTGGGCTTGTCAAAAACGTCTCCAGTCTCTTCATATCTTTTTTTTTATCCTCTGTACTTGACACTGAGACACATTGAAGGTGTCTGCCACATCAGCAGTGGATCTGGTCTTCAGCCTCTTGATAATCAAAACTTTAGTCTCAGGGTGAATCTTAGGCATGTTTGCAGAGGTCTAGTTGCAGTCGATGTGAAGGTCTAGTGTACTGGGTTTCTTTTTATACACACTTGAGACCTAATTGATCCGTTATTAGTCACAGGTGAAGCTCATATGACAAGGTGACAGCACTTATGTCTTTGCAAAAATTGACTCAATGGGCTTTACCAAGCTGTCAATATTAGAAGACTTTTTGAAAGTTTAGTTTTTCACTGAAACATTATCACAAAAGCTGGTGGGATTAAAATGAGCCATTTCTTGTAAAACATTCTTGATTAGAAATATATTTCAGCGGCACTTTAGGTCAATTTGTACACAAGCGACAAGACTTTTGTCAGGGACTGTATATATATTGGGACACCCGTCCAAATAATTGAATTCAGCGGTTCCAATCACTTCCATGGCCAGAGGTGTATAAAATCAAGCACTAGGCATGCAGACGCTTCTACAAACATTTGTGAAAGAATGGGTCGCTCTCAGGAGCTCAGTGAACTCAAGCGTGGTACAGGGATACGTTGCCACCTATGCAATAAGTTTATTTGTGAAATTTTCTCACTACTATAATGGTTAGTGGCATTATAACATAGTGAAAGCAATTGGGAACAACAGCAACTCAGAGCGGAGTCGGCGCATGCTGAGGTGCACAGTGCGCAGAAGTCACCGCCTTTCTGCAGAGTCAATAGCTACAGACCTCCAAACTTCATGTGACTTTCAGAGGAGCTCAAGAACAGTGCGTAGAGAGCTTCATGGAATGGGTTTAAATGGCAGAGCAGCTCATCCAAGCCTTATATCACAAAGTGCAATGCAAAGCGTGGGATGCAGTGGAGTAAAGCAGCCACCACTGGACTCTAGAGCAGTGGAGACGTGTCAATCACTCTTCTCTCTCTGGCAATCCGAGGGACGAGTTTGGGTTTGGTGGTTGCCAGGAGAACAGTTTATGCTCCCAACTTTGTGAGAACAGTTTGTGGATGGCCCTTTCCTGTTCCAACATGTCTGCGCACCAGTGCACAAAACAAGATCAATAAAGACATGAGCAAGATTGGTGTGGAGGAATTTGACTGGCCTGCACAAGTCCTGAACACCTTTGGGATGAATTAGAGCAGAGACTGCGAGTCAGGCCTTCTCGTCCAACATCAGTGCCTGACCTCACAAATGAGCTTTTAGAAGAAGGGTCAACATTTCCATAAACCTTGTTGAAAGCCTTCCTAGGAGGGTTAAAGCTGTTATAGCTGCAAATGTGTCCAACTCCATGTTAAATCCTACCTACAGATTAAAAATGGGTTGTCATTCAGTTCATGTGCATGTAAAGGCAGACGTCCCAAAAATGTTGGCAATATAGTGTATCTTTGTGCCAGCTTTGTAGTTTATTTGATTGTATATTATTGGAATAAATACAAATTTGTTCCATGGTTAACCTAATTTGTGTTCATAATCATTAAACTAAGTTAGTTTTATAAAGGTGACTTTATTAAACTAACTATAAATCATTAAAGACTTACATACAGAACAGGCCTACCTTCTTTCTCATTTATTAAATTCTGATATAATATTCGAACACGGCTCACAATAGGTATCAGCAACAGCTAGGAAATGATGTCGATAGCTGCCCATTTCAAGGTAATGCCACCGCTAAATTGGTCTCATTTGGACAGTCATGCTCAAAGTGTGCTTTAATAAGGGGAATTTAAGATTTTGTGTTGAAAAAAATGCGTAATTTCTGCAATCTTGTATTATTACGGATTATTCCGGTTTTGATGTAAAGTAAATGATCTCGACTCCAAAACACCTGGAATCAAACACTCCTGCAAACAACCAAAGAAATAAATAATATAATTTAAGATTTCAAACAAGATAGTATTAATGTGGAAAAAAAATCAAACCAACTAAAAAGTTTTGTAATTAAATGGAACAAGGTCAACCTTATTCAAATACATTCAGCCTTGGCAAGTGAATTGCATTTTCTCTCCATTTAATCCAAAACTTTGTGTTCTTTTCAGCTCTTTTTAAACCATTTTACAGTGGTAACATCATTCAGAAGAATGTATGGCCTCTGAGGTGTCATGCTGACAGCAACTTTCATACATTCCCCAAGAAAAGCATGAAATGAAAAATCTAGCTTGAATTCAGTGCAAGTTGTTTTGGATAAAAGTATCTGCCAAATGCATGTAAATGTGAACTGCAGCAATGCGTTTCTGCACATGGATTAAGAGATGATTTCATGCTTAAAGCTACACTGTGTAACTTTTTTAGTTTATTCTTAGCTAAAATCACTTAGTTCTTTCAAAAATATATGTGCTCATTAATGTATATTTACTTCTTTCAAGTAATAATGCATTCTCATAATTTTATAATATACCATTGAAAATACATAAGTGTTGAGGGTTCGGATGGCGGTCGCCATGTTGCTCCTCCATCTTGAAAGTACATTTGCCAAAGAGGGACATACCCGTAAATTCAAGCTTCGCTTTTTGCGTTTTAACACTCGATGGCACTGTGTCGAATGTGAAGAGGAGGATTGCTTGAGGCTGATATATGATGATGGAGGATCACTCTTAAGCCCCTTTCACAATGCACGTCGGACCCGCAATATTCCCGGGTCGCCTTCTGTGTAAAAGCAACCACGTCCCGGAATTGATTACCGAATTCGACCCCGGTCGGGGACCTAGTAACATTGCGGGATATGTATCAGAGTCGCCAAGGAAGCGGAAAAGAGAATTAAGACGGCAACGCGACAGGCAAATCAACAAGACAAAAGTAAATACTGGAGTGGCCTTTCCAAGATGGAAAGAGTTCATGAGGAGCAAAGATTTTAAAAAGAACGCCGACATTGCCTGCTTTCTTCTCGACAGGTAATATTAATTCAGCCTATTTGTGTATATTGGAAGTTTTATTGTTGCTTGGCTTATTATATCATGGTGTGCTGTGCATAACACTAGAACGACGTCTAGGATAGTTTTCCTCGCGTCAATGATGAAAAAGTATTGTTTACCTAATAACATAAATCCGTGTTCTATGACGGATAACATGAGATTAATATTTTAATTGCATTATAATTTGTTTGCCTTACGTGGTGTTGTACAATATACAGAATAATGATAGCACTGATAAAAGTTACTTTACTAAGAGCTTGCATTCGTCTGGGAACCTGATAGCTGATGTTAGCAGTGAACTGGTTATTATTCAGTTCTATTATTCATTTTACATAGATTAACTTGATCATAGATCATTTGGTAAATTAAATAACTGCAAATTATAATAGTTTTCAAAAATTACCTCATCACTTGAGCTGAAGCAACATTCACCGAAGAGGTCGAACTGAAAGCCATGACTAAATCGGCCACCGTAGGAGTTGAAACGAAATCGAAATTGAGAGGAGCAGAAACAATTATTCACTGGATGGTCATATACCTTTTCACCACTAGATGGGGGAAAATATCACACAGTGTAGCTTTAAATCAGAGTTCTAGAACTGCTTGAACCTGGTTCTCATATATGAAACATGCTATTTATTTTGTGCCAAAAAACAAGGTTGTTTTCAGCATGCTAGATCTTGACTATTAATGATTTCCTGGAAAGAGAACTACAGTTGCTTAGATCAAACTGACGCTACCAGGACTGCCGGCCCCACAAGATGTTAAGGGCTGAGTGTAGGAATGGACAGGTCACTCATGTCAGCCAAATCTGACTGAGGACAGAACAAATGGATGGATGTAACAGTTGCTTTACTTATGTTCTCCCTCTTACTCCATGACCTAAAGCAAAAACATAAATCAGTGTTATTTGTCTAGATGTGTTACAAACCCAATTCAAAAAAAGTTGTGACTGTACAAATTATATATAAAAACCGAATGCAATGATGTGGAAGTTTCAAATTTCAATATTTTATTCAGAATACAACATAGAAACTGAGAAAATGTATCATTTTTAAGGAACAATAAGTTGATCAACACAAATCAAAAAAGTTGGGACAAGGCCATGTGTACCACTGTTTGGCATCCCCTCTTCTTTTTATAACAGGTTGCTGAAGTTTAGAAATAGGAATGTTGTCCCATTCTTGTCTAATACAGACTTCTAGCTGCTCAACTGTCTTAGGTCTTCTTTGTCGCATCTTCCTCTTTATGATGCACCAAATGTTTTCTATGGGTGAAAGATCTGGACTACAGGCTGGTCATTTCAGTACCCTGATCCTTCTTCTACGCAGACATGATGTTGTAATTGATGCCGTATGTGGTCTGGCATTGTCATGTTAGAAAATGCAAGGTCTTTCCTGAAAGAGACGCCGTCTGGATGGGAGCATATGCTGTTCTAGAACTTGGACACACCTTTCAGCATTGATGGTGCCTTTCCAGATGTGTAAGCTGCCCATGCCACACACACTCATGAACCCCATACCATCAGAGATGCAGCTTCTGAACTGAGCACTGAGAACAACTTGGGTTGTCCTTGTCCTCTTTAGTCCGGATGACATGGTGTCCCAGCTTTCCAAAAAAAAACCTTCAAATTTTGGTTCGTCTGATCACAGAACAGTTTTCCACTTTGCCACAGTCCATTTTAAATGAGCCTTGGCCCAGAGAAACAGCAAATAGCACAGTAGATTGTGTTCACTGACAATGTTCCTGGAAGTATTCCTGAGCCCATGTTGTGATTTCCATTACAGTATCATTCCTGTATGTGATGCAGTGCCATCTAAGGGCCTGAAGATCACAGGCATCCAGTACAGTTTTCTGGCCTTGACTCTTACGCACAGAGATTGTTCCAGATTCTCTGAATCTTTGGATGATATTGTGCACTGTAGATGATGATAACTTCAAACTCAGCAATTTTTCTCTGAGAAACTCCTTCCTGATATTGCTCCACTATTTCTCGCCGCAGCATTGGGGGAATTGGTGATCCTCTGCCCATCTTGACTTCTGAGAGACACTGCCACTCGGAGAGGCTCTTTTTATGTTGCCAATATACCTAATAAGTCGCAAATTTGTCCTCCAGCTGTTCCTTATATGTACATTTAACTTTTCCGGCCTCTTATCGATAACTGTCCCAACATCTTTGGAATGTGTAGCTCTCATGAAATCCAAAATGAGCCAATATTTGGCATGACATTTCAAAATGTCTCACTTTCAACATTTGATATGTTATCTTCTATTGTGAATAAAATATAAGTTTATGAGAATTGTAAATTATTGCATTTCTTTTTAATTCACAATTTGTACAATTGTTGGAATCGGGTTTGTACATTTAGAGCCGATTTAAAAACAAGTGTATGATGATTATATGACTGATGATTAAACTAAACCAACAACAACAACATTTTTTTAGGTTATCTTAGACTCAGTACCATAAAGCAGTCATGAAGATGTTTTTCAGAACGAGCCTCTTCTGTAGTTAAGGCTGCAGACAAGCACAAATCATGTTTTGTGCTTGTACACTTGTAAATCATGTGTGCTTGTAAATCATGTTTTGAATTTTGTACAAAAAAAGACTGAAGAGATGTCTGATTATCAGCTTATACTTTACAGCTGCTCTCTTCGAAGCGTTTTGTGATTTAGAATTAGTTTTTTTGATGAAGATCGCACAGTTCCCCGGACATCCTTTCGAACAGGAGGATCCCGAGTGACCACACTGTTGTCGGCTTTGCGTGGTACCTGCCGTCTAATTTGTTCTCTGGAGGCTGGTACACTTTTGTGTAAAAGACAAAACCCCATAAAGAACCCCATAACAGGCTTCACCACAGTCAGACATTGCCCTGCATCACATTTGTAACTAAATTGTTAGATGATGTTCAGGTCTGGGCTAGGTGCGGTGCAGGTGTTTTTTTTGTTTTTTTTTACATAATTAATCACACCAAATCAATTAGCTAAATACAACCAGGGCTTGACGTTAACATTTTTGCTCTTTCCAAAGTTATTGGACAATTATCATTTTCACTGGCCACGAATTTGAGGAATCATGAGGAAAAAACGGCCATGTATATATATTTTTATATTATCTTATGCGGTAGAGGTTTTCTTTTTCTACTGTTTATGTTCACTTAAAACAGTCCTGACTGTTTATGTGAATACTCGTGTATTTGACGGTTTAAGCGTAATAAGCAGCGAAAAATAACTCAATTTAGTACTAAGAGGCGGCTTTATTTGTGCACACTTTGAGTTTGAGCACAAAATCTGCAGGAATGAGTAAAATTATGTGCAATACATACAAACCTACACCGATATTCAAGCCCTGGAACAGAAACTATATTTATCCGGAGCCAATTAAACAAGCGAGTGAGTGGAGGCGGGTCTGTCTCGCTGTCTGAGAGAGAGAAAGAGACCCTGGTATCATGTATTCTATGGAAAATGAGTATAAGAAGAAAAATCAACTACATTGCACTTAATACATTTTTTTGGATGCCTTTTTAAAAGACTACAATTGAAACATTTATATATTATATATAAAATGGCCGGGTTGGTGGGTGTTAATGTCAAGTCCTGGACACAATTATTGAAATCTTTCCCAATTTTATTAGATCATCGCCTGTGCCACGGTCCAAAGCTTCTGCAAAGAGGACGCCCTTAAATCAAGTTATCATTGGAATGTTGGAATTGTGTAACAAAGCAATGAAAAGCAGCACTGAGGACAGATATCAAAGTCAGAGATCATACAATATTCACTTTAGAGTTCTGAATAGTTTACATCAATATACTGTGCTATTACAGCATACATTCTGCATGTGTTATGTATTTCTACACACAGGGCCTCATGAAGGCTGACTGTAGTCGACCATTAACACATGGGGTACAATTCAGAGTTAATGTGGATGTGTGAATGCAGGGCCATTGATGGGTTCGGATTACAACCGGGAACTGTTTCCCAGACCCTGTGACGAGGCCCATCTGACCTTGATGGATTGAACAGAAGAAATGAACCAGAGAGGATTCCTGTCAAAGATGGCGGAGCCACAGAGCCACACCCACTCGTAGTTCAAAGGTTTTTAACAAAAAGAGTGAACTTTTCTGGAAAGTTATTATCCATCCAACACACACACACACACAGTTTTATGTCCATCTGATTGATGAATTAAGTGCTGTTTGTAATGACAGGACATGACATTACATTAGACAAGATCTAAATCAGACATGATATCTGATGTATATCTGACAGAAACAGGATATTCAGTTAGAGAAATGACTTGATTTTGGATGGTTAAATGTTTCTATATGACAGAAGTTTGGAGGAGAGGGGTTGAACATTTGAAAGAGGAATTTGGAAAAAGGATAGGTTTCAGAAGAATTTGAAAAAGATTACTAAAGATTACTTTTTTATGTGCAGTAAATAACTGCAACATGTGTTAAAGATATTAAACAGGGTTGCTCAGCATTAAGGATTGAATTGAAAATGGCTTTCAATTTGAAAGTTTTGATAGGTTTGAAGGTGTCTAGGCCTTACCGAGAGACATAAAGATAGATCACCAAGGTGGAAGAACACTTATTTTCCCAGAATGCATTGTGTGTGCTTATTTCTTTTTTATTATTTTAATTCCAATTAAGTGCAACAGTCGGGATCCAGAAATAAGGACTCTAACTTCTCAGTAACTCTTTCCCTGCCACTGACGGAATTGTCTGGCTTTCCATGTTTTCACTGTTTTCACTCAACATCTGAAAGAGTGGAGAATCTCCAGGTCCAAACACAGTCAAAAAAGGAACAGAAACAAGCGATAAAAGCATTGCTTGAGCACATTGTAAAAAAGATTTTTCTCAGCTTTTGGTTCAAAATGTAGCTTTATATATAACCCAAATTCAAGTGTTGATAAAAAAAGAATGCATGATGCTTGAAATTATTTATTGTTTAAATTAATGCATTCTACAAATTTGAGTAGTTTGAATTTTTCTCCATTGATTTCAATCTGATTGTGTCATTCACAATACTTCATTCATTGTAGTTTTTTCACAGTCTTGGACCTTTATTTCTTTAATCCATTTTTCAAACACGTTTTTGCTTCAAATCAAGTTTGTAAGAACTTGTTGTGATTCTCCTTGTAGTTTGTTGGCTTGGTTCAAGGCTTGTAACTCTTTAACTCTTTTTTTTTAAATCACTTTGGGAGAATGAATGAGGAAAATATACTTCCAGAGCCAACGCCGTTTCAAACGTGTGTGGGCACTGAGGCAGTCTATTAATTCCTATTCAAATTCTTTCATTCCAAATCAAATTCAACTTCCTGTGGGTTATGACCAATTCAATTTTAAATTCACATGAATTAATTGAAAGGATGTCAGTTATTTAAATTAATAGAAAGTGGTCAAATTCATGATGACTACGTACAGATAAAGATGAGGAAGAAGCCAGACTTTGGCTCACACATGTGAATTCCCACATTAGACAGAAAAAAAGGATCATCTGGACCTTTAAAAACAGGAAGAGCAGTTTAATTGAGCCTGATGTGAAAAAAAACGACTCTTTCTCCTCCAGCAGACTCCTGAGGGACGCTGATGCTAACGAATGGTTGCTAGGGAGAGACCAGAAACACTGGGCAGCGCAGGTAATTTGTCTGACAGTTGGACAGAGCGTTTGTTTATACACGAATGCCACGCTGTTGGAGACAGAAGGACAGCTCTGTCTCATGTGACGCAAGTGCTTCTGACTGTGTGGCAACAAAATCATTTTCACCTCTAATTTAAGGATCTTTTCATAGAATGCTCTGCACTTAAAAATAATAGCAAACAAGCTACGTCACCCTGTTAGTCGCATCCGACTTCCATTGAGCAGAAAGCTTTATTCTCCACAGTAATGACGTGCTGGGGAATTTCAGCTCTGAGCTCTGAGTTTTTGTGAGACATGAGGGTTGATGATAAATTTGAGTATATATCCCCATATAAAGTACAGATACTACAATATCACATATGCGAGAGTGCTGTTGTATTTGAAGTTGAGTATTGAATATCATCAAGGCTGTGATTCAAACTGATTAGATACAGTACACCTTTTATTACTAAAATACCATTCAAAATAGATTTAAATTTAAAATAACTTTATATATTATATTATTATTTATATATTGTAAAAAATATATATATATATATATTCCTGTGATCAAATCTGGTATTCAGCCAGTCTTCAGTGTCACATATCCTTCAGAAATCAATCTAATATGATGATTTGCTGATCAAGAAACAATTCTGATTATCATCAATGTTGAAATCAGTTGTGCTGATGTCAGGATTATGTTGTCTTTTCTTTCCTATGTGTTTGCTTCTTGTGCTTCAGTTCAGTTTAGCCTTGATTGTTTCCAAGTTCATCTCCTTGGTCACTGATTATGTTCAGCTGTCGATCATTATGTTTCTCTAGTTAACTCAGTGTATACTCTGTTCCTTGTCTGTTATTGTCATTTTACCATGTTTATTCTCCTGTGTAATTCTGTGTACGGATTAAAGACTATTTGAGGGAATTCCTGATTCCTTCATGTTGGAATCAAGCATATAACTGTGACTGAATAAACCACCCTCAGAATGAGTAAAATTGAATGGGACTGTTACCTGCAGAAGGGTCACTCGCTGGAGTAATATTTGGAGTTTCTGGACCTCTACAACGAAGCGAGCTGGAATTATGAGACCCATAAACATCTTTTCTGTAACAACTTTTTTGGACAGATGCTGCTGATGATGGAGGAGCACCGGCTTTTCGCCAAGTTTGTTGGTTATGCCTCATGGGTTTATGGATTCTCCATCACCATGGGAGTCATTAAGGATGACACCATTAAATCTCATATACAGTCCTTTCATTGCCTTCAGCAGCCATCTCCATGTCCACTTTTGGTAGGCCTTGTTGTCCCAGCCAGGACAGAAAGAGAAAAACTCTGACACAGACCTGATGACAACAGCCAACCCCGCCATGGAACCAGAGCCTGAGCCAGCACACACTATGAAGCATGAGCATGAGCCCCATCCAGAGCCAGCCAAAGACTTCGTCCCAGAGTTAGTGCCAGTTGCCATATCTGTCCCTAGGCCAGAGCATATCACCAGATCCATCACAGAGACAGTGCCATTAAAACCTTCCACCCCTGGGCCAGATGAGAATCATTGATTTTACAGCAGAGCCAACTCTAACGGTCAAACTCCCCCTCTGGTTAAGCCCGCTATGATTCAGGACTCGCCTATCCCGCTGTTGCGTCGCAGCATCTCGGCTCTGCCATTGCTGGTGACTCCTGCAAGCTCTTTGGCTCTGCATCTAGTTCCTTTACCACCTGCACAGCTCTGTGAAACAGATCCCCTGGTTACACCTCAGGCCTCCAGGCCCATTTGTCCACTTCGACCTTTCAGCCCTTCGGCTCCACCTTGGCTCTGCGCTCCCTTAGTTTCCCCGTGGCCCCTCCTCTTGTCATCCATGTTTTTCCACAGACTTTCAGACCTCCAACTGTGATTATTCCTTCCCTCCTTTGGCTCCACCAGGTTCCTCCTTACCTCCGCTTCCGCCCAAATACTAAGTACTCCAAACTTTGTGTGGCCTTCAGATGAGCTCAAGAACAGTGTGTAGAGAGCTTCATGGAATGGGTTTCCATGGCCAAGCAGCTCATCTAAGCCTTACATCACCAATTAATATACAAAGCGTCAGACGCAGTGGAGTAAAGCACGCTGCCACTGGACTCTAGAGCAGAGGAAACATGTTCTCTGGAGTGACCAATCACGCTTCTCTGTCTGCAGTCTGATGGAGGAGTCTGCATTTGGTGGTTGCCAGGAGAACGGTACTTGCCTGACTGCATAGTGCCAAGTTTAAAGTTTGGTGGCAGGTGGATTGTGGTGTGGGGTTGTTTTTCAGGGTTTGGGCTTGGCCTCGTAGTTCCAGTGTGGATGGCCTTTCTGTTCCAACATGACTGCACACCAGTGCAATAAGCAAGGCCCATAAAGACATGAATGAGCGAGTTTGGTGTGGAGGAACTTGACTGGCCTGCACAGAGTCCTGACCTCAACCCGATAGATCACCTTTGGGATGAATTAGAGCAGAGACTGCGAGCCTTCTCGTCCAACATCAGAGCCTGACCTCACACGTGCTCTAGAAGAATGGTCAAAAATTCCATAAACACACCTAAACCTTGTGGAAAGCCTTCCCAGAAGAGTTGAAGCTGTTATAGCTGCAAAGGGTGAGCCAACTCCATATTAAACCCCACGGATTAAGAATGGGATGTCATTCAGTTCATGTGCATTTAAAGGCAGGCGTCCCAAAACTTTTGGCAATATAGTGTACATTACATACTTTTGTGTAATTTTTAAGCACTTTTTTTTAATTTATTTTGGCCTCATTTAGTCATTCCCCTTGTTTCTGTTAAATCTGTGATTCTAACAACTGATGAATAAATGCTGATTTAACATACATACATGTCCAGACTTGCTGTAGTACTTTTCTGTTTCATTTTCACCCTTTTCCAGTTTGATTAAAAAATAAATTAATAAAATAATCATGTAAACTAAAATTCCGAGATTACAAATTATATTTAAAATGTGTTTAATTATTAAAATGGTAAACAGTCTGTCAAGCTTAAAAAATGTTTTATTAACCAACCCTGACCCATTGAAAAAAAAATATTCTGTTGTGAAATTTCTGCAAAATAATGTATTGCTTGCACAAAGGGCAAAGCTTCAAGATGTCCAGTGAGTGGCGTTCAGTTTTATCTCTGTGTATAGTCTGTGTTTGAAATTGCCCCTTAGTTAAACAATTAAAAAATCTTTAAAAAGGAATTTATACCTGTATGATATTAAGCTGAACCCACATCAGACCTGCGGTTTGGATGGACGATGCGACTCTCACAGTGCATTATGGGTATTCTTTAGCTGTTGAGTCCACATCGGTTGTAGGAGTTAATCAGTGCACTCGATAACATCCAGCAACAGTGTGTAAAAACCTTGTGGCGAGACTTACAGAAAACGTTTGACCTCTGTCATTGCCAACAAAGGGTATAAAATGAAGTACTGAGATGAACTTTTGTTGCAAATACTTATTTTCCACCATTATTTGCAAATAAATTCTTTAAAAATCAGACAATGTGATTATCTGGATTTTTTTCTCATTCTGTCTCTCACAGTTGAAGTTTATGATGAAAATTACAGGCCTCTCTTTTTAAGTGGGAGTACTTGCACAATTGTGGCTGACTAAATACTTCTTTGCCCCACAGTATAGGTAGGTATGTTTTTGCATTTAGAGGCATTTTTGTCAGTCTAAAGATAGCCTTTGGTAAAAATCCATAATTTGACTTTGCTTTTCTTATATTTTGTGACCTATTAGACCAACACATGACCATTTTGACACCTGTTTTTGTAGAATCACCCAGTTGCATCTCACTTTTCCAGTGAAGTTACTCTGAGTACAATGGCAGTGGAAGATGCGGAAGGATCCAAAGCAGTGGAATTTGAGTTTGGAGAGCGCATGAGTCATTTGAGGTCAGTCAGGGAAACATACGATGAGGGAAAGCATTCTTCTTTCTCTGGGGATTGGAACACAAACACACACATTCACACAGTGAGGCTCTTCTGTCGGTGCTGGAAGCAGAACAAGCCCGGACAGCCAGTGTCAATGGAGCTACCTCACTCTCGGTCAGATCGGGACCTGTTCTTATGGGCATGGAATTAAAACACGTGTATGACTTTGACAACAGCGTCTGATGTCACTTCAGTAAAAAATAATGATATTGATACACGTGGAAGCACTTTTCTCTCAATATCTAGTGCAGTACTGGCCTGTGGTGGCTTAAAACACTTTTAATGGACTCCATCAAGGATCATCTTTGCTTTTGAACTGAATGTGAATCATGGAAAATAGAAGCTCTCAGATGTTTTGAGGGCTGACTGGTCGTATTAAAAGCCGAATATTCACTAGATTATTAAACTGAATTAGAATATATAAACTTGCTAAATATTTGTATGGCTCATTCCTATTTCATAACAACATCTGAACTTTCCTTGTTGTAATTCAAGGAAACTTTTCTACGTAAGAGTGAAGCAGTTCTGCTGAAATATGCTCTTTTCAAGCTCAAACTTGATTAATTCTAACCTGATTATTCACACACTGGCAGGAGCAGGACTGACTAAACAGCTAAAGCAAGAATTACAATAGCTTATTTCGACTCGCCAGTTTGAAGTTAACTGATACTTTTCTCACTTTACAATTAGGTTCATTAGATAATAACTACATTAGTTTACATGAACTAAGGATGAAAAAATATGTCTCCAGCATTTATTAACCTCCGTTAATGCTATTTCAACGTTTAGTACTACTAATTTTTTGGTTTAAAAACAAAAAATGTATTTGTTAACATTAGTTCATTCACTGTGAACTAACCTGGGAAAAAATACTGCTAATGTTAATAAAGATTAATAAATACTGTATTGCTTCATGTTAATTAATACATTAACTAATGTTAATAAATGAGACCTTTTATTGTAAAGTGTTACTATTTTCTTCATTTTTTTTTTTAACATTGAGATTTAGGAGATAAGATATTAGGAGATAAGGTAATTAGTTACCAAATAAAACTAACTAAAAATGTTTCCAAGCAAACATTTCATTTGAAAATAAGTGTCAGTTGTTCATGGTGGAATTTGATGCAACATCCTCACAGACTCAAATCAAAGTACTGTAATGATTTAACATTCATCTCTATTTCCACTTAAAGGGGAACTTCAGCGCTGGGAAGATGAATCTGTATTTAAACTGGGTCATCAATGTAGTAGAAATGTGAAATTATTTTTGAATTTGGTGCCTTCTAGACTGAGAAAAGACAGAAAATGTATTTTTGTCTCATGGGGATGAAAGACTACAATTCCCAGAATGCTTCGCTGCCCTGTGAGGTCACTCCCAAAGCCACCGCTACTGGATTACTGTGACTGAGTTTGAGTTAGAGAACAGACATTACAATTAAATACTGAACGTTTCTGTTCAATATAATGGTTGAGTCGCGGCGTGAGTCTCACGGCACTGACTGCAGGAGTCAGATTACATTTAACGTCATAAATGAGCTGATGAGCTCTCGTGATGAGAGCTGAGGTAAATCGCGATCGTGGCATACATTCACAACGCGTGTTCAGTCTGGCACCTTTTCAGTTCATGCCTTTGGAAGCTTAACTTTCATAGAAATTAATTTGAGAAGTTAAAACACTTACATTGCTCAGCATAGCTCCGTTTAAATGAGTGCCTGCAGCTGCGAGCTGAGCTGTGAGTGTGATCTCCATCCCTCATGCGCGGGTTGAAAACATGCGGAAATGGCTCCCTCTGCTGGCTGTAGTCTTTAGCCTCTGGCCAAAAATTCCAAAGATGAGGAAAGACATGGGAGGATTTTTTTCCAGAAATAAAATGCATAAATCTCTTGTCTTGTGATGTTTGGATGAAAGAAAACTAGGTAATATAATTTGTATCTTTAAAATTGGAAGTTTGATAGTTTATCTAATATGTGATAATGAAAGGCATAACATAAATGATATTCATAGTCCTCATGCTGTTCAAAATAGTTTTTATATCTGCATGTTTGAAGTAGTTAGACAATAGATTAGGTAAATCTATAGAAAAAAATGTTCATGACTTAACGGCGACCTATGCAACGGCGACGTAACTCGGAAGGTTGGTGGTTCAGTCCCCGGTTCCACCTGACCAAGTGTCGAGGTGTCCATGAGCAGGACACCTAACCCCAGCTGCTCCCGACGTGCTGGATGGTGCCTTACATGGCAGACATCGCCGTCGGTGTATGAATGGGTGAATGTGAGGCAAAATGTAAAGCGCTTTGGATGGCCGTAGGGTCTGTTAAAAGCGCTATATTAGTGCAGTTAATTTACCATATTATGCCCCTTTTTACTAGCCTAGAAATCTAGACGCACCCTAGCGGCAGCAAGTCTAATCTGCCGCGAGTGTCGTCTAGCAACTCTAAATACACTTCTGAGCTGTAAACGCCAAACTCTGGCTGGGCCAATCACATCGTGTATAGAGTCGGTGGGCGGGGCCATAATGACGACGGCCGAGTTGCGTTTGCGTGCTTCTAGTAAACACAAAAACTGGCGAACATCTTTCGAATCAGCTTTGACCGCGACTCTGGAAGACTTGGAGTTAAGCTTTTCTCTGAGAAAAGAACAAATAACGGCACTGAAGTCATTCTTAAAAAGGAAAGATGTGTTCGGAGTTTTGCCGACCGCATACGGCGAATGTTTAATCTATCAACAAGCTCTGCTTCACCTTTGTTGCTCTGGTTGGTGTAGCGCTATCCTATCGCGTGCAGAGGGAGTTTGAAAGACAACCGTTTATCCGCCCCTCAGATTGAGCTGTCAATGGTGAGTTTCCAGACCAAACATCTCGATGTGGGTTTGGCTTGTCAGGCTACCTTTTTACAAGATATAATATAGAAAAAACATGCCGTTTTTGTGCATGTATCTTTAAATGCAAATGAGCTACTGCACCCCCACTCAGATACTCTGGCAAAAACTACAACATCTGTTTGATCGCGGTCACGCTCACGTGACATTGCAATTCTTCATCATCATGAATGTTTATTAATTTGCGTTTTAAAGTCGGTTATGTAACGTACATTTGCAAATGGAGTATTCTCAGACCCTTATGATTTATGGGGATTAAAGGAAAGGAGTTGGTGGATGTTTACCGTTATAGGGCGGTTGTGTACACACACATTTATGTTCAAACACCATGTAAAAGTGAATCTTGCTTAATAGGGGTGAATAAATCAACTATCTAAGTAAATATTATTTTGAACCACAGATTGCAACCAGGAGCAAAAATAGTTTTGTATTAAAGCCGAGCGCCTGCCTGACACATTTTGATGGATGGTTTTGAGGTTTTTAATGTTTATTTTAAGACAAGATTCAGCTGTTTAGCTGCCTATTTTACTCTTTATTATTTTATTTTATTTTATATAACGTCCAGCTATTTTGCCATAATGAACAAATAGAAAATACCCAAAACTACCATCAATATAAAGTCTACAGTATACTCACTTCTACAAAAAGTCAAAAAGCAATAAAGTGAGGATTGTTGTAAACCTGCCAAGACAAAGGACACTGTCCTGATTTTGCTTCGTGTATTGTTTGCTTCTTCTTTCACCAAATTTCATGTGTTTCGTTTTCATATTTAGCCTGACTGATGTGAGCTCCGTGCCCAACGAGGAGAGACAGTCTCTAATTAGAACAGCGGAGACTCATATTTAGAGCTCTGTGCGGCTTTTGGGAAAATGTTAGGTTGAAAGGACAAAGAAAGAAACAATTCTTCCAGTGGAGAGTTTGATATGCTCGACCCTTCAGTGACGGATATAGTTGTAGTAGTAGTAGTGGTGTAGTAGTGACTTTTAATGTCCCTGTAGGGAAATTTAGTTTCAAGTCAAGTCACTTTCATTTATACACTCTAAAAAATGCTGGGTTAAAAACAACCCAAGTTGGGTTGAAAATGCACTAACCCAACAATTGAGTTGTTTTAACCCAATGGTTGAGTTGTTTTAACCTAGTGGTTGGGTTAAATGTTGCTTAAGACAACCCAATTGCTGGGTAAGAACAACTCAACCATTGGGTTAAACAACCCAATTGTTGGGTTGGTGCATTTTCAACCCAACTTGGGTTGTTTTTAACCCAGCATTTTTTAGAGTGTACAGTTCTTTTTACAATACAGACTGTTCCAAAGCAGCTTTACACTGATAATAGGAAATGGATGAGATTTTTTGGCCATACAGGTTTTTGATTGATTAATTTCCGTCATAAAAAATCATTAGTTATTTACTTTGGGCATGCACTCAAACATAATTTCAACTTAAAGAGAAAAGCATTGTATGCGTTCTGGCCATTGATTTGCATGGCAACAGTGTTTGGTGGCTTGAGAAGGCAAACTTTGAAAGAGTTTTTAAATGATTTAAATCTGGCAAATCTGGCATCAAACTCATACAAAAAAGTACATGATTAATTATAAGGTTTTTTGTTTGTTTGTATTTTTGACAAGTGTTGGATTCACACATGTATATTTAGTGGTGTTTGTTCAGGCAAGCGTCACTATTCCTGCTGCTCACGCTTGCCACACTTTTTGTGTAACTCTTTCCACGTCTGTTTGTGCTCTAGACGTGAAAGATTTCATGTGTGTTGTTAAGAAGAGCTGTGCCATTATTTTATGAAATGATCGAATGTATGATTTCTTGCCAGGCGGTGTTTCCATCCCATGTGTTCGAGAGAACAAAATTGTCACTTCCTGGGAAACTCGAGCAAAATATAAAAAATGGAATAAAAATAATAAAAATGGAAGTTGCTATAATCGGGGAAGCCACTGTGGCTCTTTTATTCTCCATCAAAAATGACTTCTCAGAGCATGCAGACACAATGCAATAAACGCTGTCATATTCTCTTGCTCTCGGATGCCTGTGTTCGGGAGCTTAAATAAAATGAAACCAAATCATTCTGATGACAGACTTTGGCTCAGGCATTTCAGAACCACTAAACATTTGAGATTCTGTGCAATGAAACTGGTCAGCCCAGTTATCCAATCACATTCACTGTTGAGGCAAAGTCACACGAGTTCTCTGTAACGCATTAAAGGTAGGGTAGGTAAGAATTGGTTAAAAAAAAACCTTTGTTCCAAATTTGTTTAAATGTTCTTTATACATCAATACATAATTAAAATGTAAGTACTCTAAAAAAGAAAATATAAAAATTAAGTGTCTGTAGACCTCTCACGACTGTTTTAAAGACAGCTCATTTTTTCCATTCACTCCACCTTCTCCCTTCTGGGCTCTTTCCAAAAGCCACACCCCCAAAATACATGAACGCGCCTCACCGACCAATCAGCTGGAAGACGCATTATTTACCTCAGATGAGCAGTGTGCATGTAGTGACAACATGTCACAATTACATGTAATAAAACATCTAACTTTATCAGTATGAATGAGATGTCTTTTAGTCCTCACTATCAAGCTAGAATACTAGTACTGGTAAAGTTTAAAATATATTTTAGTTTAATTCGGTAACAAGCTAGTTATATTTATAAGGCAAAGCTAAAAACAGGTAGCATTGAAACGTTTTTCAAATAACATCAGTTATACAGTGATGAAGATGAATTTCGGGTAAGATTCATAACCTATACTGTGTTTTGCATGTAAGAGTTTCCATGATGAAAGCATTGCTGATTAGTAGCAGCTAAAGCTAACTTAGTTCTAAAAAAAAGTTCCTGGATGCTGTGTACTAGCTTTTACACATTTTATCTAAATTTAAGTTTTGCAAAATTCAACACAACAGTGATCAACTTGAGCTAAACATATTGAGTATTTATCATCTCTACTAATGGCTAAGTGTCTAACATTGTAACTTTATGCTAAGTAATGTTATGTTGGCTATATTAGGCAGCTTCATGTGCTCTTGATACATGCTTCATGAAAACATAAAGCAAAAAAATGTATAATCAAAATAAAAGATTACCTGTCCAGCAGAAATACAGCCAGCAATGAGTCGTTTTTCAGGTCCCTCAGTTCTCGCCATCGTTGAAAAGCCACGCAGATATTTACTCGCGTTTGATTTCTTTGTTTATCCAAAGACTTCTTGTGCATTGCCTTTACATGTAGGCCTACTGTCTTCCTTTTTTTGCATTGTTTGCCTTCGCTGTGGGCAAATCCTGTAGCGAAAGCGGTGGTCGCCATGGTAGCGAGAGAGTGACAGTCGCCCAAGCCAATCATTTGTTTCTTCCCGAACGAAAATAATAAGCGGTGTTTATTGCAGATTAAAAACTATAGAGCCACTCGATTTTTATACTCTCTTTTTCAGAGTACTTACAATTTAATTATGTTTTGACATATAAAGAAAGTTTAAACAAATTTGGACAAAAGTGTTTTAGATCATTCTTACCTACCTTACCTTTAAGGTATTTATTCGATAAATGTGTTTACATTATAGTTTATGCCTATGCCAGAAATGTGGTGGTGGGATTTCTGTCTTCACCCAAAAGTCAAAATTAGCTCATGATTTACGCACCCTCGAGCAATCCTAGGTGAATGACATTATTTCAGATAAATACAATCTGAGTTATATTATTAAATATCCCCGCAAAAAGCCTCCATCCATTATAAAAGTACTCCACACAGCACCAGGGGGTTAATAAAGGCCTTTATAAAGGATTAATAAAGGATTTTTTATATATTTTTTCCACAAACTCATCGATTCGCTTCAGACCCTTACGAAAGGAAAATATATTTACCAATATATTTTATCTAAATTTAAGTTTTTATATTTACCATAAAATGGTAAATATAAAAACTTAAATTTTTAAGTTTTTATATTTGTCTCTTATGTCTCTGTCTCTTATTGGTAAATCTTATATTTACCAATATATTTTCTTGAAATATATTTTAATATATGGAATAATATATTGATGGTATTATAAAATATATTATATATTCATGCAATATATTGCAAAATATACAAATGATTGCCACTTTCAATATATTGCAATATATTGGAAAATATAAATAGTAAATCCCATATATGTGAATATATTGCATGATATTTTCAAATATATTGCAATAAATTTTTGTTTCATAAGGGGAAGGCCTTCATTAATCCCTCTGGAGTCGTGTGTAGCACGTTTATAATGGATGGAGGCACTTTTTTGTGCTTTAAATTTTGGGCTGCAATCAGGGCAGGACTTAGGGTGGTGGGGGCCCCTGGGCTTGAGTCACTTTCGGGCCCTCCCTTCTATACATTACTTTAAATAGAACAAAATGATACACAAGCTATGTATTAGAGCAACACAATTCTTGATAAACTGAAAATAAAAATAGAGATCACAATTCTGAACAAACAAATAAACAAAATAACAATGTTAATTGCTGAAGTCTATAATTTTTTTTAATTAATCTGAATTATTATTATTTTTTTAAACTTGGGTTTGAATGAATGATTCAATTCCTCAATCAAATGCAATTGCTTCATAGATGAATCAGCATCTTTGAACGAATTCTTAATGAACGATTCAATGACAAATGTTTTTTAAAAGTAATTTGTTGCCATCTGGTGGCGTAACAATATAATCGATCCAATTGTTATTTGAAGTGCAAAGCTAATTTCAAAAGGTGACTGGTACAGTATGTGTTAGGCCCTATATATATATATATATATATTGTGACGGGGTGAAGAAGTACACGACACAGGAGGGCAGGTGAATTTCCCCGAAGGGTGGATTTATTGAACAAAGTGAAAGTGAAAGTGCGTTGAGTGCGGTGCTCCGTGCTCGGTGTGGTCTCTTCTTGCGTCCTCGGTGCTCGCGGTGATCTGGATCTGTGCTCAGAGTGAGTGCTGGCCGTCACACGCTGCTCTCTGGAGGGAGAATGGAGACAACAGTTAGCCGAGTCTTCTGGAGACATCTCTCACCTCTTTGGGGCGGCGGGCAGGCTTATAAAGCCGCCCGCTGATGAGTTGCAGCTGTGACGGCTCAGCCTGTGATGAGCGGGTGCAGGTGTTCCCGCCTTGTTTCCAGGGCGACGCTGATGAGCGCTCGGGACACTTGTCACACTCCCCCCCCCCTAAGCGACGTCCTGGTCCTGCGGAGAAGTGGGGAAACTGGGGGGGGTTGGGGAGTGGAGCCTGACAGACCTGCGAAAGCTGACCACATCCGGGAAAGACCATCGGCGTTGGCGTTGGCCGTCCCGGCACGATGTTGGACGGTGAAGTTGAAGTCCTGGAGCGCCAGGAACCACCGCGTCACCCTGGCATTCGTCTCCTTGGCTCGGGCCATCCATTGTAGTGGTGCGTGGTCAGTGGTCAGGGTGAAGTGGCGGCCCAGGAGGTAATACCGGAGCTCCAGGACTGCCCACTTGACGGCCAACGCCTCCCGTTCCACGGTTGCGTAGCGCTGTTCTGCTGGGGTCAGCTTTCGGCTAATGTAGATCACCGGGTGTTCCTCGCCGTCGGTGACCTGGGAGAGGACGGCTCCCAACCCGGTGTCGGAGGCGTCCGTTTGCAGCAGGAAGGGGCTATTGAAGTCGGGCGCTCGTAGGACCGGTGCCGAGGTGAGGGCCGACTTGATGCGGTGGAAGGCCGCCTCCGCCTCGGTGCTCCACTGGGTCTTCTCTGGCTGCCCCTTCCTGGTCAGGTCTGTCAGGGGAGAGGCTAAGGAGGAGAAGTCAGGGATAAAGCACCGATAGTAACCCGCCAACCCCAAAAAGGCTCGTACCTGCGTCTTCGTGGCGGGACGGGGAGCGGAGAGAATCGCCGAGACCTTCTTTTTCTGGGGTCGGATCAGGCCCCGTCCCACCTGGTAGCCGAGGTACTTGGCCTCCGCGAGTCCTAGGTGGCATTTCCGGGGGTTGGCGGTCAGCCCAGCCCGACGTAACTCCGACAGCACCTTCCGCAGCCGGTCCAGGTGGTCCTCCCAGGTCTCGGAGTGTACCACCACGTCATCCAAGTAGGCCGCCGCGTAGGCTTGGTGGGGTCGGAGCAGGATGTCCATGAGCCGCTGGAAGGTGGCGGGTGCTCCGTGCAGGCCGAAAGGGAGGACGCGGTATTGCCAGTGGCCGCTCGGAGTGGAGAAGGCTGTCTTTGGCTTGGCCTGAGCGGAGAGGGGTACCTGCCAATACCCTTTCGTGAGGTCGAGGGTGGAGATGTACCGCGCCCTCCCCAGGCGGTCCAGCAGCTCATCTACGCGGGGCATGGGATAGCCGTCAAACTCCGAGACCTCGTTGAGCCGACGGAAGTCGTTGCAGAAGCGGAAGGTGCCATCGGGCTTTGGGACCATCACAATCGGGCTGGACCACGGGCTGCGTGATGGTTCGATGACCCCTAACCTCAACATCTCCTGTACCTCTGCCTCAATGGCGTGTCGCCGAGCCTCCGGAACACGGTAGGGCCGCTGCCGAACGACGACTCCTGGGGCCGTCCGGACGTCGTGCTCCAGGACGTGAGTCCGCCCGGGGCGAGGGGAGAACACCGCAGAAAACTGACTGACCAGGTGTTGCAGCTCCGACTTTTGGGCCGCCGACAGTTGGGGGTCCATGTCTACCATCACAGGTGGGGAGTCCGTGAACGCGGAGAGCTGGGGCCCGGTCCCGACCCAGCGCTTCAGGAGGTTGATGTGGTACAGCTGGTCGGCTCTCCTCTTCCCAGGCTGCCGGACCCGGTAGGTGACGGGCCCGACCTTCTCGGCGACCGTGAAGGGACCCTGCCAGGTGGCCAAGAATTTACAGGCGGCGGTCGGGACCAGGACCAAGACATGGTCCCCGCGCTGGAACTCTCTGGGTTGGGCGGCCCGGTCGTAGTGCCTCCGTTGGGCCTGCTGGGCTTTGGCCAGGTGCTCCCGGACAATGGGCATCACGCGGTCGATCCTGTCGCGCATCTGCCGCACGTGTTCGATCGTGGAACGGTGTACCCCCGGTTGTTGCTCCCAGGCCTCCTTGGCCACGTCGAGCAGTCCGCGGGGTTGCCGACCGAAGAGGAGCTCAAACGGGGTGAAGCCGGTGGACGCTTGGGGGACTTCCCGGATGCCAAAGAGGACGTAGGGCAGCATCTTGTCCCAGTCCCGCGGGTCTTCGGCGGCCACCCGCCGCAGCATCTGCTTGAGCGTCTGGTTGAACCGCTCGACGAGGCCGTCGGTCTGGGGGTGGTACACCGTTGTGCGGAGCTGTTGGACCTTCAGGAGCCTGCAGAGATCTGCCATCATCCGGGACATGAACGGGGTGCCCTGGTCAGTCAGAATCTGGGCGGGGATGCCCACCCGGCTACACAGACGGGCGGGGACTTCTCGGGTATCGCCGTGCACACACACAATGGGGACGGAGGTCTTCGAATCTCCTCGCGGCGGCAGGATTGCCGCCTGTACGAGGCTGATGGCGCTGCCGGAGTCCAGGAGAGCCAGGAAGGGACGGCCGTTAATCTTCACCTCCGCCCGCGGCGCGTTCTCTGTGTGCACGGCGCAGCCTGCCAGCCATGCTCGTCCAGGGGATCGCGGGGCTTCGGTGGGCATGGGCTCGTCCGGAGGCCCGGGAACCGCCGGCCTGCCTACTGGTCGCGAGGTACCCTCCGGCGTGCGTCGCTCCTGGACCACCCTTCGGGGAAAAGGCGACGCTCGCTCCCCGACCTCCCGGTGGAAGGTGGCATCCGCCAGCTCAATAGCCTCGACCAGCTCATCCTTGGTGGTGGGCTTCCGCATCCCCACGGCTTGACGGAGGTGGCGCGGGAGCGCGCGCAGGAGGCGGTCAATGACGACGCGCTCCGCTACCTGGATGGCGGTGGAACCCTCGGCCAGCAACCAGTGTTGTGCCAGACGGGAGAGATCCGCGGCTTGGAGTCTGGGCGGGCGCCGTGGGTCATAGGACCAGTCATGGAAGAGTTGTGCAGCGCTGATCGCGGATAGCCCGACACGGCCCAGGATCTCTTTCTTTAGCACCGCATACGAAGTGCTTTGCGCAGGGGGAAGCGCGAAGTACGCCCGCTGCGCATCCCCGGTCAACAGCGGGGCGACGATGCGAGCCCACTCATCCTCTGGCCACGCCTCGCGGGTAGCGATGGTCTCAAACATCTCCAGGTATATGGCGACATCGTCGTGCTCGGTCATCCGTGGCATGAGTTGGGTTGCTTGGGCGCGAGGGTCAGGCAGCGGAGCGTTGGGCCGCGGCCGCCCGCAGTGTGAGCAGCTCCCGCTCGGTAGTGTCTTGTCGAGAGGCCATATGCTCCATAATTTGCTGCTGGCGGATGCTCACCTCGGTGAGGTGTTTCAACAGTTCGTCCATCGTTGCAGGGAGGAGCGCCACCTGGGGAAACAGAGGGAAAAAACCAATAAGTGTGGGGAAAAAATAAATCCAGGGAAAAAGTCTCGGGGAAACGGGAACCACTCCACGTGAACCTGATGTCGGTACTTCTTCACACTCTTGCCCGCATTCTCCACCAGTGTGACCGGGTGAAGAAGTACACGACACAGGAGGGCAGGTGAATTTCCCCGAAGGGTGGATTTATTGAACAAAGTGAAAGTGAAAGTGCGTTGAGTGCGGTGCTCCGTGCTCGGTGTGGTCTCTTCTTGCGTCCTCGGTGCTCGCGGTGATCTGGATCCGTGCTCAGAGTGAGTGCTGGCCGTCACACGCTGCTCTCTGGAGGGAGAATGGAGACAACAGTTAGCCGAGTCTTCTGGAGACATCTCTCACCTCTTTGGGGCGGCGGGCAGGCTTATAAAGCCGCCCGCTGATGAGTTGCAGCTGTGACGGCTCAGCCTGTGATGAGCGGGTGCAGGTGTTCCCGCCTTGTTTCCAGGGCGACGCTGATGAGCGCTCGGGACACTTGTCACAATATATATATATATATATATATATATATATATATATATATATATATATATATATATATATATAAACTGTGATAATTTATTTATATGACCACTGATTGAAGCTTTTCGTATTATTTTGAATGCAAGATCACTAAAGACAAAATTGATAATAAGCGAATGTTGATATAGCCTAAATAGTTTTGCACTGCCTGGTCCGTGCAGGTTTTGAACTCGGGTCTTTCCACATGGGAGTCTAACACTCTAACGACGAGGCTAAATGCCACTTATCGTTCCGCTGTCCACTAACGTTAGACGACGCGAGCGTCTCTTGAAATGACGGGAGTTTACCTGCACAGTTCTCGTTAGCTTCGCTCATAGAACGTAAAAAACTCGCCTCCGTTACACTAACATGTTATGTTTCAGAACCAGCCGCTATTAAAACAATCTGCCAGATTCGGCAGATGCGGGCAGGGGCCAGATATTATCGCTGGCGTGCCACTTTTCGTCTGCGGGCCGCAGACAGGTTTTTTCAACGGCAGTAAACGAGGCACTACATAACTACCAATAGCCAATCAGGAAACCTCAAGATCACTGACATTTAATTTAGCTAATTAAATTAAATTTTTCATTGCAGGGCAAGGCCAGGTAACAATACCAGACCAATCAACAAACTTTAAATAATAAATTAAATGACTGACATTATATTGAAAAAAAAAATCAAACGTAAAAGCGCGGGGCCCCCTATTGGGCGGGGCCCATGGGCTTGAGCCCAGTCAAGCCCAATGGTAAGTCCGGCCTTGGCTGCAATTATAAAGCTTAGATTAGCCAGGACATTTATTATATAACTCTGATTGTACTCGTCTGAAAGAAGAATGCCATACACTGTAAAAAATTATATGTTCAATAAGTTATGACAACATATGTTTTTACATTGTTTTAACTCATCAAAATAAGTTAAGAAATGTTAAACTTGTTTTTATTAGTTATACAAGAAGTAACACATTTTTTAAAGTCAGTTTAACATATTTTAAGTTGACATAACTAAAACATCCAAGTCAATTGTACTGCAAAAGTGTAAAAATTGCCCTTTGTTTTTTTTTTTTTGTTTTTTTTTTTTTACAGTGTATACACCTAGGAAGATTTGAGAGTGAGTAAAGTGTGATAATATATACATTTTTGGGTGAACTATCCCTTTAAGCCAGTGGGCCAGCATCTAGCAACCACTAAGAACACCCTAGCAACGGCATTTCAATGCCCTGGTGACCCCTCACAGGAACCGAGCACATGAGTATTTTGATAATGGTGTAATAATTGTGTTCTGTTTATCTGACTATAGTAGTTGTTATACCACTGTAATGCATATCTGTAGCTCAAACCGCAGGGTTTGATTTAAGGGAATCCATAAACTGATAAAAAGTGTCTCGACTGCAACTGAACCCCAGCAGTCATTCATGCCGACTAGAACACTAACACTTTAAAAAGCATTTTTGATAAATAGCACCGCTTACAGACTGTATGGTTATCTAAATTAGAAAGCAGGAACGCTTCTACTGCTCTGTAATTGGGCAAATTACTCATTTTGATTTCTCAAAGTCTAAAAGCATTAAAAAAGCCTCATGGTCGCGACAGATTTTACATTTTATTTGTACAATTAAAAGGGTACAGCTAATGCTCAGAGCCAGAGATTCAAATATTGAATTGCTTGTGGGTGCTTGTTTGTTTTTATTTTCCTCCAGGGCTGCTCCGTGCAGCGTTTAACTGACTGGTCTTTTCCCATCGTAAAGGTTTCATTTAACGCATCAGTCAGCACATGGCCTGGCTGCCCAGATGTGTGGCTTAAACATGCTGCAAATTAAGGCCCTTTCATCCTCTGATCTTACACTGCTATTTACTGAAGAGAGCCACTCTGGCCAATAACCCATCCTCACACCTCTCTCTCTCTCTCTCTCTCTCTCTCTCTCTCTCTCTCTCTCTCTCTCTCTCTCTCTCTCTCTCTCTCTCTCTCTCTCTCCCTCCCTCCCTCCCTCCCTCCCTCCCTCCCTCCCTCCCTCCTCTCTCTCTCTCTCTCTCTCTCTCTCTCTCTCTCTCTCTCTCTCTCTCTCTCTCTCTCTCTCTCTCTCTCTCTCTCTCCTTCTGCAAATCCAGGTCTCATTTTAAGAGTAAAATATTTAGGGTCATCATTCCAGGAATGTCATTCTTCCATGAGGAAGACTGCATTGAGAGCTTGCAGCTGTTTGCGTAGGGAAACCCTGAGGCTCCTGGACTCCTGCATTTCTGCACATGTGTGTGATCCCAAGAGCACCAGATCAGACAGGCCTTCAGACGCCGGAGCACGTGTGAGGAGAAAGATGCGGATCCATGCATGAGCAGATGGAGGGTTGTTTGAAGGTGGTCTGTCATAAATTTTGGAAATTAGTATTTATTTATCGAGTCCAGAAGCATTTTTTGTTCACATAGTTTTGAGCCTTAAGGTCTGTTCCAAATGTCCAGTTTGAAGGCAAAAATAGTTTTAATATACCGCATTGTCTGAAAATTACAGTCAACATTGCTTTATTGAGAGGAAAATAAAAATAGATTTAGAAGTTACAGTGTAAAAGTATGGTATAGTTTAGAAGATGGTATAACATATGGTATCATTCAGAAAATGTGATAACTAAAAGGAACTATTTAACCGAGTATTGGGTGTGTATTCTTATGGCTATTGGAGTATCACATTGTCCAAATTGGTTAGCAACACACACAAAACAGGAAAATACTAAAATAAGTATTAATCAATCAATCAACTTTATTTATATAGCACTTTTACAATGACGATTGTGTCAAAGCAGCTTCACAGTGTTAACAGGACAATATTGCGACAAGATTAGATTTGGCTGTACAGTCGTTCTGGAGAAAACAGTGATGTTATCAGCTCATTTTAATTGATCATATAGCGACAATGTTGGCAGATCAGTATTATAGTTTATAGAATTAAATAAGACCTAATGAATTAATTTTATTTGTATATTTAGTTGAATAACTTTGATCATAATTTTAGTGTTCCCAACTGAGCAAGCCAAGCCAAAGGCGACAGTGGCAAGGAACCAAAACTCCGTCAGGGCATGATGGAGAAAAATAAACCTTGGGAGAAACTAGACTCAGTCGGGGTGCCAGTTTTCCTTTGGCCTATTAACACAGTGTATGATTATTATTCTGGCAACCTTACGGGTCAGAAATCATATTATACCACATGTTTAATATATCTAGACTACACAGAGAAGGAAACAAGAAATAAAAACATGAATGAAAAGATAATGAAACTAAATAACCCTAACATTACAGCCCCCTCCTGGAAGGCATGTCTCTGCGTTATAGGAAATAGTCCAACAGAAGAGGGAAGGGGTTTTAGAGGTGGATACAGAGCTGGTGATTGGCAGGGAACTGAAGGAGCTGGTTCGTGATGACAACCGGCAGAGCCGACAGAGGAAGGTTGCATCTGAGGACCGACTGATGGAGATCAAGCCAGGAGAGGACAATGGTCCAGGGTGACACAGCAGGACTGTAAGGCCAAAGCTGAGCAGATGGCTCCTGGAAGAGAGGTGGAGCAGAGGGCCTTGGAGACTGGGAGAGAAACAAAGGAAGAGCACAGTGGAGCTGAAGGTGTGGAGGACTGAAGTGCAGCCGGAGGCTAGGAAGTCTGTGGCAGATCCTGGATGACAATGGACCAAGGTGGAACTGGAGGATCGAGGGAGCCAAAGGGATGACTGCGTTGGAGCTGAAGGAGTGCAATGCCAAGAAGCAGCCGATGGGCTGACAGTCTATGGTGGAGTCATGGGCATGGACGCCTGAGATGAAGCCGGGAGAAACAACAAGAGAACTGAAACATCAGGGAGGGCAGGATGAAAGGCTGTCTCTGGCTCCGGGATAGATGTTGTGGCTGGCTCTTCCTCCAGGGATAGAGGGAGCTCTATATCATGGTCCTCTGTTGGTGCTGACTCTGGGTTTGTGGTGGGTGTGGGCATCATCAAAAAGTCTGCTGTGAAGGATCTCTCTGGTAGTGGGCAGAGAGATGGCCGCTTGGAGGAGGTACCGCTTCAGGGGAGTCAGAGCTGATGTTGTCCTCTTCGATATCTTCCACAGTGAAGGAGGATCTGCACACCCACATGGCATAATCAATTAATTGGATGTTGGGAAGGTGATCCTCCTTGAACAGCAGCATCTGGCCAAATGCTCCAAAACATGTATTTGAGTGTCACATCATCCCAGTGCGCCTCATGGTTCAATACATGACGGAGTGGTAAGCAACCAAGGACACTGGAAAATACTACAAAACATTACTCATGAACACAGGGCAATAAATACACCACAGTACATGAACATAAGAAACAGGAAGAATACACTCACCTAAAGGATTATTAGAAACACCTCTTCAATTTCTCATTAATGCAATTATCTAATCAACCAATCACATGGCAGTTACTTCAATGCATTTAGGGGTGTGGTGCTGGTCCAGACAATCTCCTGAACTATAAACTGAATGTCAGAATGGGAAAGAAAGGTGATTTAAGCAATTTTGAGCATGGCATGGTTGTTGGTGCCAGACGGGCCGGTCTGAGTATTTCACAATCTGCTCAGTTACTGGGATTGTCACACACAACCATTTCTAGGGTTTACAAAGAATGGTGTGAAAAGGGAAGAACATCCAGTATGCAGCAGTCCTGTGGGCAAAATGCCTGGTTGATGCTCGAGGTCAGAGGAGAATGGGCCGACTGATTCAAGCTGATAGAAGAGCAACTTTGACTGAAATAACCACTTGTTACAACTGAGGTATGCAGCAAAGCATTTGTGACGCCACAACACGCACAACCTTGAGGCGGATGGGCTACAACAGCAGAAGACCCCACTGGGTATCCCACAAATCTCCATCAACTGCAAGATGCTATCTTATCAATATGGGCCAACATTTCTAAAGAAGGCTTTCAGCACCTTGTTGAATCAATGCTACGTAGAGTTAAGGCAGTTCGGAAGGTGAAAGGAGGTCAAACACAGTATTAGTATGGTGTTCCTAATAATCCTTTAGGTGAGTGTATGTACACAGAGATAAACAAGAGAACTGAACGAGACACAGGTGTAACTAATTATTAACCAAGGCAACTAACAAGAAATAATCAAAACTTAACTGAAATGAAACAAGAAACAAAATAATTAACAAAAGGACAGTGGAACTAAACATAAACCCAACAGCTGCTTGTGTGGTGCAGTCAGATTTGTACACAGTATTCGTGTTGCATTATGAATTTGGCAGCAATAGCTGAGACAGCTGCTGTAGGGGAGAGCGGGACACAACGCTTTTGACTTTCTAAGTTTGTGTAAAACCACTTGGGGTTCAGAGTATTTATTTTTCCCCAAATTAAATTAACACATGTCTAGTTCAATTATGTGGTTTTGTTTCATTAATACAGTATATATTTTAAATTTTAAAAATACTTTTTGTATACAGTGCCCCATAGTTGGGGTACAGTATAACATGACCAAATGACAACTCAAAAATCCAAGACATACAAAAATATTTTGTATTGATACAATACAATATAAACATATGACATAAAATAATGGCAATTTTTAATCAATGGCTATTTTTTGACAACAAACATAGCTAAAAACACAACTATAGAGCATAGTTCAAAACATAATAATTAATAATTTCAGAGCATTCATTTGAAATAGAAATCTTTTGTAACATAAATGTCTTTTCTGTCTTTTTTAATATGACATTTTATATCATATACTGTAAGTGAGAACTTTTGCATGCTGGTCCACTTCCATCACAACATTATAACAGAGCTTGTGTTGTCATTCCAGCACCAGTAATCATGCTTTGGTTATTGTTGATTTCTCTTTATAAATTTGTTTCTAATATTGTTGCTAATGGCACAGAACAGCTGTGTTGCATGTTGCCCATTACAATCCCCTTGAGTTCCTCTTCCAACAGCAGCAACAACAAAAAGAATAATAAATCTGAATGCTCATTTGGGAAGCCACTAACAAGCCCCTGCTGAGTCAGTAGTGTCTTATAATGAAGAGATCATGCTCGTCCCGGCAAAATTACACTCCCAAATATAAAACAGTGATGAAATGCATAAAGGTGCAATTTTTCTATATGCAAACAGCACAAACTATTTGTTCATGTATTGAAATGGTACTTTGGCCAAATTACATTTCCTTAACAGCCTAAACTCGTTTTAAGGGAAAATTTTCTTTATAAAGTTTTAAATATGGATATATTTTAAGTTTTAAATATGGATATATTTTAAGTTTTAAATATGGATATATTCTTTTTTAATATAACTATAACTAGACTTTATTCGTCTGAAAGAAGAATGTCATCTACACATAGGATGACTTGAGGGTGACTAAATCACGGGCTAATTTTAATTTTTGGGTGAACCCTTTCAACTTTTTGTAGTATTGATATCTTTGTAAGACTGGCTAATCTTTAGAACAGTGGCAAGAAAAACTTGTGTTTGTTGTGTTGTGAACTACTGGGCCACCGTATTTTAGGGCCTCTACCACATTTGGACCCTGCTAAAAATCAAAACTAACCTCCTAAACACATTAAGCTCCTTTCAGAAGCCATCATCGCTAACAGACCCTTGTTTTGACATCATAAACCTTTGTCATTGTGGCAAGCAACGGGGCGAGGGACCACGAGAGCGGGCCGGTGACGAGTGGTAATGAGTACTAGCTGCGCGACACACCGGTCTCGTCTCACGGTCGAGTGACGGGAGAATAAAAGGAGGAGAGAAGGCAGCGAAGACGAGAGAGGATGTTTTGTTTACGTTTTATTATGTGTGTGTGTGTGTGTGTGGGCAGTCGTCCATGAGGGGCTGCCCTCGGTTTTACTTTCGTTTTGTTGATTTATTTTGAAATTAAAGTTGTTAAACGTCCGCCGGTTCCCGCCTCCTTCCCGCCAGCTAAGAACCCCGTTACAGTCATTATGATTTAGCCAAAGATTCAAGAAGTTTCACAACATTTTCTATCATTCACAATCTTAAATTTCCTAGTTCCCTTATTAGGGCCAAAGCAGTGCACTAAATTTACTCACACCATATGTGTGTCTGAGTTATACCATTGTCTTATCAAAATGTCTGTTTCCTCTCAAGGATTCAGTACTGACTGCAGGGTGACATAAATCTTGGATTGTGTGCATTCATTGGTTGTCTGCACACATATAAGGCAAGACAGAAAGCTTTTGACCATGACTTGGATACGGTTAACTCATGCAGCATGAACTGTAATGCCAGATGACAATATCACTTCATTTCCTGCTGTTCAGTCTGCAGAAGATTTACTGAGTGTCTCACTGTAGGCCAACGCATGACCAGGCCACACATCAGGCTAAACTTTGCATGTGACTCTCCAGTACCTCATTCTCAAATTGTTTGTTAAAAGCTGAGACTCCACTTGTTGTCATAAGCTCTATTCAGACTGTAATAGTTTCTTGTGGGGTCATAAGTTATGTTCATCATTAACTGGCTACTCTGTGATTTTATTGCCATCTGAATCCAGAATGGATACATTTTAAAGATCTAGACTTTTATTATTGAATTGTGATTACTGGCATGTATTTACAATTACAAGAGCAATATATTTAAAGGTGCACTATGCAACTTTCTGTCCGCTGGAGGGCGCCTATTCAAAACAAAGCCGTAGTTTGATGACGCCAAGTTTGAGCTCAGAAACTTGGGACATGTGGTCTTCACCTCACAGCCGGTGGAAAATAGGACACGGGCCGAAATCATGTTGATGGATGCGGTTATTAACGTTACTGTAGTATGAAGCAGAGCAGTACCGAGTGTTGAGGAGCTGAGCACAGCCGCTGGAGCGATTGTTACACAAACACACGGCTCACGAGCAGCGGGACTTTTATTATGACGGAACACAGTCGCCGGCGTCTGCACTGATCCGCTCTTCCGGTTATGAGTATAAGGTAATGCAGTTCTGTTTATCATATTAGACACATTTAAGTGTGTTTAAAATGATGTTATGACGTTACTCTGTGCGTTCGCTCGGCGCTGCTGTAACATGTTCACACTGTTAAGAGAAAAGCGCTTCTGCCCAATAAAACCGAGGGTAGCGCAGATATAACGCGATTGACAGGCGACTCGCTCAAACACTATGCGGACACGTCCCGTTTCATTGGTTAAAATATGAATTTTCTCACAATTTACAAATAGTTGGAAACATTTGGAATATAGTAAGTACTCAACTGAACAAAATATATAACACTGGCCTAGTGGTTTTTGGATATTTTACTGCAAAAATATTACATAGTGCACCTTTAATTACCACTCAGAAAATAAAAATGAGAAAAGAACGTAAACATTTGAAATGGGCAGTTGTTTCGGCAGCAATTACATTAAAATAACCGCAGCATTATGATTACCTCATGTAAATAAGAGTCTGTATTCGCTTATTTCCGTTCATTTCCATGTGGAATAAAATTACATCCTTTATTTTGAGATAAAATACAAAACATTTCAACCATAATTTCCGTCTATATATCTTCCTATTTTTAAACAGATTTAAATAATTATATATTACAGGTGTCATGTGCGCAGATCAAGAAAGGAATATTATTTCACTATTTGAGATTCACCGGCCTGCCGACGGGCTTCTGTTTTGGTAGCCCGTCTGGAATACACATAGCCTCGGGTCTAGAATTACTTATTAAAAAATGTGTTTTACTCACATAAGTTTGTTGCACCATTCCTGTCGGATAACTTTTAGAATTGCAAATGTTGACTGGACTAAAAACACAAATCCAGTCAATATTTTATAAAAGTAGGCTATTAAGGCCAACACAATATTTTACATACAATATTTTACTATGGTAAATAGATTTTTGTTTGTGCTGTTGAAATGGGCTGTTCGAAACATTTGATAATAGCCTATATCAAAACAATATTTGTGAAATTAGATGTATTTTCGATGTTTTGTTTATGATGGTATCTGCATTATGATGAGAAGATGGATCCTACAACACTTCTATATACATATTACATTCACATATGTAGTTAATTGTTGCATTTAATCTGCCTTTATTTTAGTGAATACGTACAAGAACTCATTTGACTTCGAGGAATTAATTTGTTTGCGTGTTGTGTGCTATTTTTGTGTTACGGCCTTTTTCTCATTAGCTATAGGCCAAGGTCATTAGTTGAGTTTTTTTATTGTAAGCCCAATAATTTACGCTAATTAGGGTTACGTGGTTGTGGTGTTGAATGTGATTTTTCTGGTTCCTACTTTTGAAATTGTCCCGTAAAGTTAAAGGACAACTCCGGGGAATTTTTAAGTTTATCTTAATCGTTATACCTTTGTGAGTACAGTCTATAGAAAAAAAAACCTGAACCGGATTAGTGCTTGGAACACGGAGCTGGTACAGGTAATGCCCAGAGCCCCCACTCAGCTAAAACGGCAGTTATGGGGGCATAAATGTAAAGGGTGTCTTTGTGCCTCTTAACAGACACAAAATGCAATTAAAATGTCTGTCCAACATGAACAGGGCCCTTACATGACAACGAGATGTGTTTAGTCACTTAACCATTGTTTAAATTCAATAAAATAGTGTTTAGACGGCTAGCTGTAGTCTCACGCTGAAGTCCTGTGGGAAAAAAGGCAAATAGTCCAGTTGGGAAGAGCATTGTGTGTATGAAGAGGCTCTGCTCATCGGCTCATCGGTTCTCAGTATCGAACATATCTGAGATGAACGCTTTTCGATTATGTACTGCTGATATACGAGAACCGCTGCTCATTCAGTTACACACGCATGCTCAGTATCAGCTGCTCGTGAGTTCATCAGATCTCTCAGCAAAACATGACTCAGTTCAGTGAACGGTTGGAGTTACAACATATAATTCAAAACCTTATTTTATTTCTATTCGGAGGGACTGTCACTCATGTCAGGAAGTGAGTAACTAAAGTAACTTGTGGGATCAGCGCTGATTTGAGACGCGAACCGTTTAGAACGATTCAGTCCGATTTGGTGAACTGATTCGCCCGGTTCACTAAAAAGAACCGTTTAAAAAGAACGATTAGTTCGTGAACCGGACATCACTTGAGTGATGATCCGATTGGGCTCACAAGTTAAGAAGAAATGGTTTGTGTTTGTGCCTTTCCGAATTGTGGCAACAGAATGCGGAAAAATTAGCAGCGAACGCTTTGACAAGGATGACACAACACAGCCGGGCCGGTTGAAGAAAAATGCCATTCCGTGGTGGAAGACGGGTGCAACCACTGTGGAGGTAATGTAAACTTTATTTATCCTTCCATTTGGGCTCACACGGCTTGAGGAAAGATGTGCAGTAGCCTAATAAAATAATTGTGCTTTACACACACAACGCTCTTCCCAACTGGACTATTTGCCTAGCCTAGAAATCTAGACGGACCCTAGCGGCAGCAAATCTAATCTGCCGCGAGTGTCATGTAGCAACTCTCAATACACTTCTGAGCTGTAAACGGCAAACTGGTCGGGCCAATCACATCGTGTATAGAGTCGGTGGGCGGGGCTTAACATAATGACCCCAGAGTTGCACTTGCATGGTTCTACTAAACACAGAAACTGACGAACGGCGGTCTTTTGAATCAGCTTTGACCGCGACTCTGGAAGACTTGGAGTTAAGCTTTTCTCTGAGAAAAAAAGTAATTTTCTCTGGCACTGAAGTCATTCTTAAGAAGGGAAGATGTGTTCTGAGTTTTGCAGAGCGTGTACGGCGAAAGTTTAATCTGTCAACGAGCTCTGCTTCACCTTCGTTGCTCTGGTTGGAGGTAGCGCTATCCAGGAAGGATACGAGGGAGTTTGAAAGACAACGGTTTATCCCGCCCCTCGGATTGATCCCTGCCAATGGTGAGTTTCCAGACCAACCATCTTGATGTGGGTCTGGCTTGTCAGGCTACTATTTGCCTTTTTTTTTCTGGCTACAACTGCGTTCCCACGGGACTTCAGCATGAGATACAGCTAGCTGTCTAAAACACTATTTAGGGGAATTTAAACAATGGTTAAGTGGCTAAACACATCTTGTTGTCATGTAAGGGCCCTGTCTTGATGGACAGACATTTTAATTGCATTTTGTGTCTGTTAAGAGGCACAAAGACACCCTTTACGTTTATGCCCCTATAGCTGCTGTTTTAGCTGAGTGGGGGCTCTGGGGATTACCTGTACCAGCTCCGTGTTGCAAGCACCAATCCGGTTCGTTTTTTATTCTATAGACTGTACTCACAAAGGTATAACGATTAAGATAAACTTAAAAATTCCCCAGAGTTGTCCTTTAAGAGAATGACACCACAAATACTATGATAAAAAGGTGCTCGTTTTCAAGCGTGACGAATTCTAAACAGAATAAAAGAAAGAAAGCCATGTACGTAACAATATAGGGTAAAAAAACGAATTTAGTCACACATGCAAGTAAATTCCTAATATTAAATGTATTAAATGTTTAAAGAGCATAATTTGAAATTTTGAAATACATTTTTCCCTTTCTTTCTCTAACAGACCTAGCTATCCTTTAAAAAATATTAATTCAGGTAACAATTTCTAGAGCGAAATTGAGTGAACGTAAAAAAATCTGTGGAAATAGTTACTTAATAATAATTAGTTGAAAGCACTTGAAATGAACAGTGTATCACACAATTCTAAAATTAGGATCCGAAGGAAGCTTATGAGGCGACTGTGTGACAAGATACACACACGATCGTTTTCTGGGCCTGGTGTCTATAAAAGCTTTTCTTTGACTAACAAGGAAGTTTTCAACTCTGAAACTTACAGGATATCCTTATATTGCCATGACCTTTTATATATCAAAAGCTCAAGGGAAAGATGATTTCTCAATGCATCACCCCTTTAATTAGGATATTATTTTCCTATTATTAAATTAAATATGCATTTATTCTTATTATGCCAAGCATATGACATTTTATTTACAGCACACAATCATTTGTGACCATGTGAGCAGCGCATTCCTGATCGCAAAAGTCGGTCATCCACCATGAATAAATCATCATTTGAATGAGTTTTTATCACTGAGGTGGCATGCAAATTTATTTTTACAGATGTCCACATGAGAAACAATTACTGTCTGAATAGGGCTATAGTTCTTATTCCTGCTATTAGAACCATACCTGTGCAATAAGTCAAGCCCCTTGACAGAATCAGTTTATAATGGCTTAAAAGGGCAAAGAGAGAGAGTGTATTAAAACACCCCCGCTGAGAACAAACAGTACCATATGACCCAGCAGGCATTATATTAAACGAGGGCTGTTGAACTGTACATTTTCCATTCAATAACTCTTGAAGAAATATGTGACCAAAATTTAGACTGTCTCAGATTGGTATAAAAATAATGTGGCATATTAACTGGGTTGTTGAGGAGTGCATGATAAAGGAGTAGAAAACAGAAACAGTTTTTATTAAATCCAAATGGCTAAGAAACAGGAGACTGTAGGAGAAAACTTAAACACAACCATGTATAGCTTAGATGATACCGGACACAGAAATAATGAAACTCGGTGCTTAAATACATCAGGAATGTAACAGAACAGATGTGTGTTAACCAATTACAGGGAAACTAAAGGCAAACAGGAATTCCCTCATGCCGCAACAGTTCAAATGAGGAGGGAGAGTGGAGGCTCTGCAGACGAAGGGCAGAAAACAAGAGGATGGGGGCAGGAGAAACCAGGGTGGGAGGAGTCAGGGAGGAGTTAGGAGCAGGAGTAGCCAGGTGAGGAGCCAAACTACAACCAGGAAGATGGCCCATGGTGGAGTTGAGTGAGGTAGGAGCCATAGTGGTGATCTGGCTGTCGAGTCCAGGAGGATGACTGATGGAGATGTAGCCAACGATGGTGGATCCCAAGGTGAAGATGGAAAGCAAATGAGCCATGGGCAATGTCAATGGTGCTGGAGGCAGAGGTGAATCCACATTGACGAGCGCCTGAGGTGAAGCCAGAGGACTGAGGTGGAGCCAGTGGGATTGTGGATCTCAATCGGAGGGAAGAGTCCAGGTGGACGGGCAGAACTGAACTGATGGAATCAGTGGCTGGAGGCAGAGCCATAGGATTATCTTTACTAGCCAGAGCTGGAGACCAGAAGATAAGAGGCAATTCCACACTGTAGAGTGGCATCAGAGGAGAAGCTGAGGGACTGAGGAACTGGCTGGTATTGGAAGAGGAGGTGGGAGACGGAGGCTGGGTGGGAACTCTGGAGACATAAGAGACTTTGAGCTGGGTAGAACCAATGGGATATTAAGGTAAACATCCTCTTCCAATTCATAAAACAATGTAGATGCCAGCAGCAGCTGAACCTCAGTGTTGGGAGTGTGGGTGGGATCTTCCTCTGTTCCCTCATACTCCACTAATACTCCCAAGGTGGCTTCTGATTTTGCGGCTCACGCACCAGACATTTTGCTCAGGCTCCCGGCAATGGTTGTGCATTACAACAGGTTCAAACTTTCTGTCTGCAATGGGCTCTGGTGTCATGTCCGTACAGTGGGGTGATGGCTGGCTGAGCTCTGGGTCCGTATTGGTTTGGTAATGTCCTCCGCTGGACTAATGTTAAACGTCCATCCATTGTTCACCAGCACCTGCTCCACAATGTTTTCTTTTGAGTTTTTCTTTTTAGCACCGAGGACAAATAGCATCAGTAAAGCGCAAGGCTTAAGAATTTAGGTTTTGACGCGGTCGACCGGAGTTCAAATCCGCCTTTTGCAGAGCTCCCTCTTAATCCTTTTCCCATCACATCAGAAAGACTTTGGAATGTTTAATAATAATAATAAAAGCATTTATTGGGTAAGGTTATGGGGTGAGGTGTAGGAAGGGCTTTTATTTTCCCATTAATACGGCATCCATTTAAGGATTTTAATAAATATAATCATTTACACTATGCTATTATTGCATCCTGTTAATGTACAACAATACTGAGATGCAAATAGTAGCCTTTGTATTTTTTAAAATAAAGTATCAATAGAATCAAATTATACTATTTACACATTTTGCAAAGAACTGCTACATTTACATGGTGGAAATAGAATAGATCCCTATTTTCATTTAGTATGTTATTACACTTAGTAAATTTGCATTTAGTGTAAAATATCATCTATCGTTAAGGAAAACTTTTCACTTGCAAATAGCTGTTAAAATAAAACCTTATAAAAAATGCTTTTGTCTTTCTTTCTTTTTTTGCCAAATTATTTATCAGATAAATACCTTAACTAAGTATGTTTTGTTTTTTCATTTTCATTTTTAATCGTTTAAATCGTTTAATCGTTTTTGGCCACTACTGTAGGCTATGTTGTGGGGATTTGTTGGATTTGTTAATCAATTGAATTGCTGACAAACCTAATCAAATTAGTTGGTCAGACACTTGCAAAGGAACCTAATGACAATTTCTAGAATGATGGATGTTTAACATTTGTGTTAAGAATATAAACAAGACCTAAATATACTTCAATCCATCTACATGGAAAGAAAACAAACCGACAGGCCTCTTAAAAGAGATTTCAGAACACCGCTTCTAAAGCGTGCTTTCGATTAGTGCGAGGGATCATGACCAAGAGTGACAAATAACACCAGCGCTCAAACAGCTGCCTGAAATTAGTGATGAACTCGAAAGAAACTGAGACCAACTTTTCCTATCTTACGCATTCTCTTTTCTATCGCCCAAGAAAACTAAGAGGGTTATTTTTTACTGTAAAGAAAATGCTGTTTCCGTTAACATACTGCTCACAGTTTTTGATTGACACTTAATTACCTTCACTGGAGTTCTTCATTGTTTTCATTTGTCAGTCAAGTTGTTTTTTTCTCCTTCGATGAAATTAGAAAGAATCCAGATGATGAACTCTGTGATCTCGTCACACTTTTCTTAAATGGAGAATTGATGTTCAAACTTTTGTTTCTTTTCGTTCAGTCACTACGAGTAACATCAGTGAGTGACGAATGGGGTTTTCGCCAAGAAGCCAATCATCTTCGAGATGTAACAAAGCGCCCAATGGCAGTGTCAATGCCATGGGCATGCGGAATTTGCAGAGCGTAGAGCTAGTGGCGGTTCTAGGATTTTTCTGTAACAGGGGCCATTAAGGGGCCACATGTTACATTCAGAGGCCACGCCACGTACAGGATACATTCAACAACAACAACAAAAAACAATGAAGGAAGGAAGAATGGTGTTTTATGGCATATTTTGCTTTATTGTAGCGTAAAATGTTTTTTTTTTTTTTTTTTTTTTATTATTATAAAAAGAAACAGAGGCTGGTGTTTTATGGCATATTTTGTTTTTTTGTAGTCTAAAATGTTTTCGTTTTTTTTTTTTTTTTCTTATGAGGAAAAAAAAGAGAGGCAAAGACTGGTGTTTTATGACATATTTCTTTTTATTGTAGCCTAAAATGTTTTAGATTTTTTAGCTACAATATACATTTCTCAGTACTAAGTACGCATTGCGTCCATGCAGTGTTGTAGTCGAGTCACCAACTGTCGAGTCCGAGTCGAGTCTCGAGTCCCAGTGTTCCGAGTCCGAGTCCAAGTCCGAGTCACCAAAGAAGAGTCCGAGTCGAGTCTCGAGTCCCAGTGTTCCGAGTCCGAGTCCGAGTCCAAGTCCGAGTCACCAAAGAAGAGTCCGAGTCGAGTCTCGAGTCCCAGTGTTCCGAGTCCGAGTCCGAGTCCAAGTCCGAGTCACCAAAGAAGAGTCTGAGTCGAGTCACCATTACCTGAGTTCGAGTCCGAGTCGAGTCTCGAGTCCCAGTGTTCCGAGTCCGAGTCCGAGTCCAAGTCCGAGTCACCAAAGAAGAGTCTGAGTCGAGTCACCATTACCTGAGTTCGAGTCCGAGTCGAGGCTCGAGTCCCGTGTTCGAGTCCAATTAATTATACTTTAAATTATCATTTATTTCTGTGATGCAAAGCTGAATTTTTAGTATCATTCCTCAAGTCTTCAGTGTCACATTATCCTTAAGAAATCATTATAATAATGATGATTCATTATTAAAGTTGGAAACAGTTCTGCTGCTTAATATTTTTTCATAACCTGTGATACTTTTTTATAATACTTTGATGAAAAAAAGTAAAAAAATTAAATAAAAAAAAGAAGCAAATGTTTTAAAAATAGAACTCTTTTGTATCAACAATATACACTACTGGTCAGTCATTTGGGGTCAGTCATTTTTTTTTTCCTTTCTTTTTTTGAAATAAATCAATAATTTTATTCAGCAAGGATGTGTTAAATTGATAAAAAGTGACAGTGAGGGAGATTTATATTATTTGAAAAAATGTTTTAATTTTAAATAATTCTTTTGAACCTTTTATTCATCGAATATATTAGGCAGCAGAACTGTTTCCAACACTCATAATAAATCCTCATATGAGAATGATTTCTGAAGGATCATGATCACTGAAGACTGGAGAAATGATCCTGAAAATTCAGCTTTGATCACAGAAATAAATGATCATTTAAAGTATAATAAATTGAAAGCAAAATATTTTAAATTGTAATAATATATCACAATATTAAAAAAAAAATCTGTATTTTTGTCAAATAAATGCAGGCTTTCAAAAACCATACAGCAATGTGTCAAACATACAATGAGTTCAAATTAACTGTTATGAGTATTTAGAAATTTTTATAAGTTAACTAAACTGTTTCATTGTTTTGAGTTGTTTAAACTAAATTCCTTTCATTTAGACTAACATAAGTTTAACTGAAACTGGGCTGGGATTTTTTATTTCCCAGCATGCTTTGCCCATTGCACTCAAAAGAGAGTAAATGCTAAAATGAAGTTGTAAGCTAAAATAAAGCTAAAATAATGTTTGTTTAGTAGTGATGCATGCTTTATGCTAATTTAGAAGAGTTCATTTTAAAGTGGGTTTTTGGAGAGTTACCATGGTGACAAGTAACATATGCTGCTTGTTTTAGAGCAGGTAGGTTACATGTTTTAAATTGCTGTACTCATTCACTATAGTGCTATAGCATGATTGTTAACATGTTAGCAAATTAGCAAGTTGCCATTTATGAATTAAGTTGTTATAGCTAGCAAAATATTTCTTAAAGGGGTACTTCAATCAATCAATCAATCAATCAATCAATCAATCAATCAATCAATCAATCAATCAATCAATCAATCAATCAATCAATCAATCAATCAATCACTCAATCAATCAATCAATCAATCAATCAATCAATCAATCAATCAATCAATCAGCTTTATTTATATAGCGCTTTTACAATCACGATTGTGTCAAAGCCGTTTCACAGTGTCAAACAGGACAATATTGCAACAAAATTAGATTTGGCTGTACAGTCGTTCTGGAGAAAACAGTGATGTTATCAGCTTATTTTAATTTATCATATAGCGACAATGTTGGCAGATCAGTATTATAGTTTATAGAATTAAATAAAACCTAATTCAGCGCTGGGAAGATAAAACTGTATTTAAACTGGGTCATCAATGTAGTAGAAATGTGAAATTATTTTTGAATTTGGTGCCTTCTAGACTGAGAAAAAACAGAAAATGTATTTTTGTCTCATGGGGATGAAAGACTACAATTCCCAGAATGCTTCGCTGCACTGTGAGGCCATTCTCAAAACCACCGCTACTGGATTACTGTGACTGAGTTAGAGAACAGACACTATAATTAAATACTGAACGTGTCTGTTCAATATAATGATTGAGTCGCCACGCGAATATCACAGCACTGAGCACTGACTGCAGGAGTCAGATAAATGAGCTGATAAGCTCTCGTGATGAGAGCTGAGGTCATCGCGACTACACTCGCGGCATATATTCACAACACAAGTTCAGTCTGGCGCGTTTCAGTTCATGCCTTTGCAAGCTTAACTTTCATAGAAATTAGTTTGAGAAGTTAAAAGACTTACATTGCTCACCATAGCTCCGTTTAAATGAGTGCATGTAGCTGCGAGCTGAGCTGTGAGTGTGATCTCCATCCCTCATGCGCGGGTTCAAAACATGCGGAAATGGCTCCCTCTGCTGGCTGTAGTCTTTAGCCTCTGGCCAAACAGTCCTCCTATGATGCAAATATCATCAATTTGCATCATAGGAGGAATTTTTCCAGAAATAAAATGCATAAATCTCTTGTCTCAGGGGGATATGAGGGGGGAAAGCACAATCATTTGAATATACTTCAGGGTTTCTACTGATACAAAGCCATATGCTAATCGCTGAAGTAACCCTTTAACTTAAAAAAAATCTCATTCAAGTTTTTGGAGTTGACATATTGACTTTAATTAGGGTTACAGTGAAGTAAATAACTTACCTGCAAGAACTCAAAATAAAAATGTGAAAAATCAGTACTTAGTTAGGAGCAGTTAACATGCATGAGTACTACAAACTCAAAACCTCTTAATGTATAGTTTCACAATTACATTTTCCACAAAAATATGAAACGGCATGACTGTGTTCAACAATAATGGTACTACGATTTTCTGAAGGATCATGTGACACTGAAACCTGGAGTAATGATGCTGAAAATTCAGCTTTCCCATCATCACAGGAGTCCTTTTAAATTGAATAAAAATGGAAAACAGCTGTTTTAGATTTTAATAATAGTTCACAAAACAGTACTATTTTACTGTATGTTTGGTCTAATAAATACAGACATTGGTGAGCGTGGTGTGGCAAGCAGCGGGGCGAGGGACCACGAGAGCGGGCCGGTGACGAGTGGTAATGAGTACCAGCTGCGCGACACACCGGTCTCGTCTCGCAGCCAAGGGACGGGAGCATAAAAGGAGGAGAGAAGGCAGTGGAAGACAAGAGAGGACCAGGCCTGGACTTTACGTTATGTTTTGTTTATGTTTTTGTTTTACGTGATGTGTGTGTGGGCAGTCGTCCGTGAGGGGCTGCCCGCGTTTTATTTTGTGGGTATTTGCAGGCAGTCCTCCGTGAGGGGCTGCCCGCGGTTTACTTTCGTTTTGTTTATTTAATAAAAGTTGTTGAAAGTTCGCCGGTTCCCGCCTCCTTCCTTCCATCCACAAACTTTATTGCATTGGTGCCGAAGCCCGGGAGGAAGGAGCGACACGCTGTCGGAGTGCCCTCGCTGCTGAGGGGGATCGCGGTGCTGAGGAGTTCGGGCAGCGTGGATGAGGTAAGATCGCGAGTGGCTGCCCGAGGCGGTGGGGCTGGAGCGAGTGAAGACCGGTGGGACACAGAGCTCGCTGCCGTTCCCCTGGGTCGAGGTGCGGTTGCGGCCGTCCTGGAGGGAGTGGAGGAGTTGCCGGCGTTCGCCGTGGGCTGGAGCCTGCTGCCGTCCGCCGTTACGGGGAGGAGCAGGGAACGCGGAGCTCGCTGCTGACTCAATCGGAGGAGCCACCACTGGCTTTCAGGGGGCGGAGGAGGATCGGGCCTCTCGGCTGGTGAGGACCGAGCGGCAGTGTGTCAGGGAACCGGAACAGATTTTTTTTTTCTTTCTTTCTTTTTCCCTCTCTCCCCTCTCTCGTTCTGTAGCTCCGTGCTCCCGTCTCCATTTCTCCCTTGCCTCTCTGTCCTTACCCCCAGGTGCCGCGGCCGCCGTGATCGGAACGGGGGGGTAGAGCGCAGTCTCGGGAATGCCCCCCGGCCTGCGAGGGGCGATGGGGGTATGTGGTGTGGCAAGCAGCGGGGGGAGGGACCGCGAGAGCGGCCGGTGACGAGTGGTAATGAGTACCAGCTGCGTGACACACCGGTCTCGTCTCGCGGGCAAGGGACGGGAGCTTAAAAGGAGGAGAGAAGGCAGCGGAAGACGAGAGAGGACCAGGCCTGGACTTTACGTTATGTTTTGTTTACGTTTTATGATGTGTGTGTGGGCAGTCGAACGTGAGGGGCTGCCCGTGGTTTACTTTCGTTTTGTTTATTTAATAAAAGTTGTTGAATGTTCGCTGGTTCCCGCCTCCTTCCTTCCATCCATCCACGAACTGTATTACAGTGAGCCAAAGAAACTTTCCTTCAAAAATGTGCTCTTGTCTGGCGTACAAACTGCCCATCTGTTTCATGTCTTGATCATCACTGTGAGCCTTTGGCATTAAGACTATTAGGATGACGAGTGTGTTGTCAAGTTGAAGAGGCCACTGACTGTTAATGCTGCCTTTCAGCCACACGAATTCATGATGTGTGTAATACGCCCATATAAGTCTCTGGCACTGGCTGTCTATGAGGGCAGTCTGCTGGGTTTATGTTGTGCCTTATTGACCTCCATGTCTGCATCCACACGATGGCCTTGTTGACCTCGTTCCCTCTCTCTCCTCAGCTTGCCAGGGCCTGCTCTACAGCTGGGCTTCAAAGGCAAGAGATAACACATCACTCCGTGTCTACAGACGTGTGTTTTCACTTAAACGCTTAGACTTTTGCCTGGAGGATGGTCATAGGGATGAAGAACAGATTTAAATCCCAATTCCCTAAAGCAAAACATACAGAATAATGATCTGTCAATAATAATTTGGCTACAAGAAATAAAGAATATTCCTTTGTTCTGGTAGTGTCTATATCTTTGGCCTCATGAGACTTGAAACTTTGTCAAACATGTGGCCTGTTTAAGATCTACAATGGTGTTTGTGGCCCACAGCATTTGGTTAATGGTGCATCTTATCTGTATAAATGGCATAAAATAGATAATGAAATGACATTAGGATAAAGGCTGGTGTTAGATGTAAGCTGGGGCTATCACATAGCCCCTCATTTTTACGTGGCTATGCATGACAATATGACGGATGTTTTTCCAGCATCAAGAAATGTTAGGCTAACGTGCTGTATAAGGGAACAGGTATGTTTCAGACATTTTATCTGATAACTATTTTTGCCTTCACTAGTTAATGTCCTGTTGTGTGACAAATAAGTACAAATATACTCTCAATTAATACACGCTCATTAAAAATCACATGCACAATAATTATAATACTGATGTCATTGTGTATGTCATATAATGTCATTGTTACAAATTATACATGCAGTTACTACTGTAACTATAAATTATGCATAATTACATGCAACTAAGCCTAAACCAAACCAAACCAAACTAAACCAATCCCTAATCCTAATCCTAACCATAAAGTAAGTACATGCACTTACTTAATATTACTTAGTACTTAAATGTATAATTACACTGTAAAAATGAGACCTTAAAATAAAGTGTAACCCTTATATATTTAAGTACTGAGTAATATTAAAGGGGTGGTAAAACACATTCATTTGAAGGCCTGATTGTGTTTGTGGGGTGCACTGTAACGTGTTCATGCTTTGTTTTTAAAAAATTGCATAATTTTTTATTTTACTTTTATTCTACACTGCTCTGTCCCTCCTTGTAAAAACGGTCTGATGGTTTCCGGGTTCTATGAAGCCTGTCCCTCAAAAATATAGCCTGACGTGGTCATACTCAATTCTAGTCAGAATATGAGTCTGAAACTGCTCCATTGGGCTGTGATTATGGGGCGTGTTTCAACTGAACCAGGAAAGACCTCAATTGGATAGACCTACAACCAATCAGAGCAACGAAGGGACGCATTGTCAAATGTCAACAGAGCTCAACTGCACAGTGTTGCCAAGTCCGCGTTTTTTCCCCCGCGGGTTGTTTTCTATGTCCGCGGGTTGAAGCGACTATTATGTGATATATAGACCCATGAGTGTGAATTTTAGCAGGCAACCTTGCCAAAATAACACACATTTTACCCCCCAAACGCCATTTTTCCCCCGGAGAACCCCCCGAGAAGCTATTGTTTATGGCTAGTAGTTGGCGGGTTTTGTTGTAAAAACTTGGCAACCCTGTCTGCACGCGCGCTGGAATACACGATCTTTGCCGTTGTTGTAAAAAAATAAAAGAATTTAATGATACACAGAGTACTTACCCAACATGATCATCATTTCTGAGAGAAATTGTGAAGGTGAATGCAGATACAAACAAGCTCTCCGTTTAGGATTCGGAAAAATATAATCCAAGCGCCTTTGATGACGTGCATGATTACGTTACTGTTGATCATCTGTCCATCATCGTCTAAAGCCCGCCCTGATGATTTCATTGGTCTGAACAGTTTCTGTTCGGGGATTATTACTCCTCTATGGATTGAGGCCAGACCGAACTGCCCGACCTAAAAATGTTGTGGGCGGGGCTAAGTTCGGCTGGCATCCAGGCTATCAAAAATATGGGCTCAGATTGGTTAGCTGGCCTAGCTGTGTTCTGATTCGCTAACCGCCTAGTTCACGTGTTTGATGATCAGTAAGTCATCACAAGCTGTGGGCAGGGCGCCGCCATTACATGTTTTCAATACTGACAGGGAGCCTGCTGGATTTACTACACAAGATCCTCCACTTCACCTGATATATGTTATGCGACATTACGTGAGGGAACAAGGTCGAAAATGACTGTGTTAGTTGATCGGTAAAGTTATTACGGGCTGTGGGCGTCCGGCTGCCGTTATATATTTAAACACTGACAGGGAGTCGGAGTCTGCTGGATTTACAACCAAAGATCATCCACTTCTCCACATATTATGTGACATTTTTTGATTGTGTAATGTAATTTGAAGTGTATGAAACCTAAAATAAACATTAAAAGACACTGAGCTCAAGTCAGTCTCTCACTCACTGGATCAGCGGCAGTCAGCGCACTAAAACTAGATTTACACTGAACGTTCTAAATAATCATAAATGTGATCGTACGCTGCAGGGACCAGCCTAGAAAGTGATCGTACGTGTCAAATGGTTAACAAACTGGTTTCCAGAGCCAAACAGCGTTATCATTTCTTTACTTCCTTGCTACACGCTACAATTTAAAACTACAAAGTATTAAAGGAAAACACATAGATGAAAAATAAATCATACTTTCAGCTGTAAACAGCTTCTGTTGTTTAAAGCTGGAACTGCTCCATCTTTCAGGACAAGCCTTTGTGCGAATCCTGCATTGAACTCGCGATGATTGTGAGATTTCCTCTGTGAAAATGTGCAGCACAGAGAGCGAGATTTAAATTTTAGCCATTAATCCCTAACTCCCCCATCCCTAAGAAGGCTGAATAAAGTGGACCTACAATCCGGATGAAAATAACAGCGTTTCATCGGCCTTGTAAAATGGCCTCGTCCCCCTTATTTAATATTCTCAGAGGAGGGTATTGATTTCTTAAAAAGCAAATATCTCCCTTTGCTTTAAACTTTGAACGTTGTAACTTTGCATATGTTGTTTCAAACAGAAACATTACACACTAACTAAAGTTAGAAAAGTGAAATCATATTTTACCACCCCTTTAACTTATCAATTTCGGCTCCATCTAGCCTACTGCTCAATAGTTAACAAAATAACACCAACATTTTCCTATTTACATGCGGTGATGTATATAGTTACATCTACTAGGATCAACGGAAAATTAAAAGTTGGTACGGCAGCAAAGTTCCTTGATTATTGATGGATATTGATAATTATTGATGGATCATTGAAAACTTTCCCAGAGTTTAACAGCCTGATCACAAGCAGAGAAGCAGAATCGAGTTAAAGAGAATGGATATTTTCTCCTACCAGGGTTACAGGTGCTTGGAGATGTCGGTCAGTGTGATTGTGACAAACTCCTGACTTCTAACATCTTCTAACTGCGTGACAAAAATGACTTTAATGATGCAGCTTCACGTACTTCTGTAATTTATTTGCGTTAATTGCATTAAATTATTTTAACGCTTTAAGGACTTAATCGTATGCGTTAACACGTTAACGCTTACAACCCTTAACTATTCACAGAAAATGTTGGTGTTATCTTGTCACTTGCCGTTTACCTCCAGTCTTTGTGCTAAGCTAGGCTATCGGTGAGTGCGTCAGACAGAGTTATGGGATGCAGTGAGATGAGAATGGTGTGTATGGACTTATCTAACTCCGGGGGATACAGTGAATAAGCTAAAGTCTCAAAAAGTCAGCATGTTCCTTTAAAATGGTAAATCTTGTTACCATTTTGAAATATTGTTTGTATCATTAATACATAAACACACACACACACACACACACACACGCACGCACGCACATGTCGTGTTTTCATGTTTTATGGGGACATTCCATAGACCATTTCAGAATGTTTGTAAACAATCGCCTCAAGACACTTCCGGGTGGCAGAACGCAAGCGGCTTCTACTGACAAACTGCAGATCAGCCGGCTACTGTAAACGGTTACATAGTTAAGAACATTGTTGTTGATTAAAGTTGAAACTATGACGAAAACGTGTTGTGTTTGGGGTTGCGCCGTCCGATATACAGCAAAAGGTGTAGGATTGTATCGATTTCATTCAGAAAGAAGTAAATATATCCAGCAAAACCAGTGGATGAGGAGGCTAAAGCGAGTGGACGTCGTCAAAAGTGGCGCTACAGAGAAGTATTCTCAAAACGGTCCATCGACAAAATCATAGCAGAGCATAATTGTCTTCAGCTGGGGAATTTCGAGACTAATATTAGTAAACTTTAGAGCTCTTTTAACCCCTTACGAATGAAAGATCATACGGCCTCAGATTACTATTGTTCAACATTCACTGCTCATCACTCTACTTTATCTGGACAAACTCAGTATCATCAGAAAGATAGACTCCAGCTTCGATATTTGAACACTGTTTATGATAAACCTGGGTTGCAGTGACATTCATTTTTTAATTTATGTCAGGAGTGCATTATAATCGCATTATAATCGATCCGTTATGAACGATATTTTGAATAGATTTTCACACGCACGTTCATTCTCTCTCGTCTGCACTGGTTCATTTGTGTTCACAGAGATCGCAAAGAACAGCTTTCAGTTTAGCTCTTAATTCAAAAGTCCTCATATTTGGAGAAATATCGACATAGCACGTTTGCAAAATATTTTCGTCATACAGAATACCATTTCTATTCATTTCTCACGGAATTATTCGACATAAAAGAGTTAAAACATGCGCAGACCTCTCTCTGTGTCTCTTCTTAATGATATGCATCGGATATCAGTCATCAGGCGTTCATTCGTCCTCTCATCTGTCAGTCTTTTGATATTGCTCAACACCGCCCTCGCATGACGCGCTCGCAGCTGTCTCGGACACTTCTGGCTCTGTGAAGAACGAGTCTGTTCTACATTTCTACGCGTGAACTAAGAAGCTAATAAACACACGATAACTATGGAATAAGGTTTTTGTGTGATTGTTCATGTGATTTCGGCTATTTTATATCAATAATAGATGTTTACATTATGACTGCTAACAGGTGTAGCGATTAGCTCCATATAAAATGATAAATACAACATATTTTAACATCCGAAGTTCGTCGTGAGATATTGCAGATGCTACGAGTCATTTAAGTTGATCATCGCATCAAATCAGCTGTACACGGCACGACTGTTTGCACCGCGAGCCGGCCGCGATCACACAAGCTTTCGTGTTAAACACAGACACCAGAGCTTTCAATGTTGCTGCTACAGCTTCAGATACAAAAAATAAAGAAAAAATGTGTGCAAATGATTTGTTGAAAAGCAGAGAACAGGTAAATAGTTAGATAACAGGGAAATAGACCATCTACGATAGTCTAACATATTGTAATTCAAACAGCAACAGTCTAAATTACTACTCAATGGTAGGCTGAGGCTCATTTAAAAAGTATGGTATTAGACTAGCGCTACATCTACTGGACCATGTTAGGCATTTCATGTATTGCTATCTCCTGAATTAGTTAATCCGTCCCTCAATAATCATGTTAACTATGTCTGAATCCCAAGCAATTTACTAGCGTTGCTATAGGAACGCTTCGGCTTTTGCCACCCGGAAGAACGTTTATTACTGCTGTGACGTCATGGTGAATTGTCCTATAGGCGTAATGGATTTCATACTGTACAAACTGTACATCCTATCCCCCTACACTGCCCCTGCCCCTAAACCTACCCATCACAGGAAACATTTTGCATTTTTACTTTCTCAAAAAAAACTCCTTCTGTGTGATTTATAAGATGTTTTCCTCATGGGGACCTAAAAATGTCCCCACAAGGATTTCGGATATTGCCATCTTTGTGGGGACATTTTGTCCCCATAACGTAGGGATTACCAGGCCGCACACACACACACACACACACACACACACACACACACACACACACACACACACACACACACACACACACACACACACACACACACACACACACACACACACACACACACACACACACACAGAGTAAACAATATAAATAACACAAAGATCACAAGAAAATACAATTTCATTGTTTGTTACCATTTCAGTAATCTGTTACTTGCTGATTCATCATAACTAATTTTGAATTTTACTCGTAATTGTGAAAGTCAAGTTTTTTTTTTTCTGTGTATGTAATGCACACTTATTTAATGCTTCTTATTTTGATTTTATGCTTGGTTGGTGAAAATGTTGAGGTGTTGCACTTCAGGACTGAATAAATGAAGCTAGAAGGTGTAACGACACACATTTCTTTTAGAGGAGGTAAAATAAAACATTCCCATTTATAATCTTAAAAATTATGAAGGATTCCAAAATTAATGGTGGCAAAAATGCCACCCAAATTGTAATTTGTTTGTAATTACAGTGAAAAAAAGTGATTGCAGTGAAAATTAGTAATATTTCATGATGAGGTTACATATATGATGCTGCTCTGAAAATCTTGATCAGTTCTTCTAAACATGAATACGATGCAGCTGTAAAGTTTCTGCAAGGGTAATAAGGAGGTTACCTTGCCCATATTCAGCTGACAATGCAGCCAAGGCTTCTGGGATACATCAACCCTGATCGCACCGAGGGCACCCTGCACCTCAAAGTGACCATGAGCATGTGACAGCAGAATGTTTTCCCATTATGAGATCGGATCTTTGTTCATGACGTACAGTAGTTGTCAGGATGTGTTCAAGGCTGGGACGAAGTGACACAATGCAAGGTACATCCAGTAATCTCCACAGGATGAGGCTTCAGTAAAGGTGACCTGCAGACAGAACGTCACGTCATAAAAGCTTTCTACTTCCTCTCACTGATCCCATAATGCATTTCAGCACACGAAGGCCACATCCATGAGAGACAAGCCCTATTAGTCTACTAGCTGCTGAAGGTTGATGTAAGTTTCAACTCAGCTCAAACCTCGATCAATCATGTGTTTTTCTGAACACAGTGCTGTCAAAATCAGCGTTAACAAGTTATAATTCATGCAGTGCAGACTGTTGACTGTATCAAAGGTGTATTCCGTATCTAATCACACTTTCTAAAACAACTTCATCTAAGCCTTCTCGAAAAATACAATCTTTGCTGTGACCTAATACACAGACTGCCAACATGAACATACCACGTAAGAGAACAATCAAGGTAAACACCAAAGTATTTATATTAGGGGTGACCCCGAATAGTCAAAGATTTGATGCATCGATATGAGGACCGGATTCGACCACCGATCTCACATTTGAATCTTCAAGGATGTTATGAAACGAGGATCATACCATTTTGGCAATATGGGGGTGCTCAATATTTTAAAGAAGTAGCGCGTCAGGTCACTTTTTAAAGCACAGGGTACCACTTTAGCATAATTTTCTGACGTGGTCTTCTCCATTGTTTTAATGAGGAACCTTTGGCGTCATACAAAGATGTGTTGGGCAGGGGAATGTTATCGTCATGATGAAATTGTTATGATTTTATGTTGCGATTTTGCCATTATGACATATTGGGGTGTGATCATCAATGTAATCAGCCAGCATACTTTTATCTACATTTATATAAAAAAAATTAAATAAAAAAAAACGCTATTTAGACACGTTTGAACACGTAACCAACCCCATCCCTAAACCTACCCATTTGTGTGTCCTATCATATAAAACACAGGATATAACAGGCAGATCTGACTGCGGGCATAATAATAATTAAAAAGTACAAATATAAAAATGTTACCACTTATACCATATACCAAGCGATTTTGTCAAGAAAGTCCCCAAAAGTGTTCAGCGTCTCCAATCCGCCGAAGATCATGCAGATTCAAAAATTGTTCACGCCGAAAAAATGTTACATCAGCTTTGATAGTGAAATTAACAACTGCATCATTACGTCAACTTTGATTGTAAAATGTCATTGGCTCTCATCTCTCGTGACCGATTATGTCATGCTAAAGTGTCAGGTGTATCTTTTGAATGATATAAGATATGAAAAAGGATGCTTAATCGTTACCCTGTGTGCCGAGGGGTTCTAACTAAACGTCGATATGCGGCAAGTTGGGAGTGAGAACCTGTTGAATAAACAAACCGTCACTAGTATTAGTATAGTATACAGGTCCTTCTCAAAAAATTAGCATATTGTGATAAAGTTCATTATTTTCCATAACGTAAAAATTAAACTTTCATATATTTTAGATTCATTCTTCTGAATTACCAACTGAAATATGTCAGGTCTTTTATTGTTTTAATACTGATGATTTTGGCATACAGCTCATGAAAACCCAAAATTCCTTTCTCAAAAAATTAGCATATCATGAAAAGGTTAAACGTGCTATTAACCTAATCATCTGAATCAACTAATTAACTCTAAACACCTGCAAAAGATTCCTGAGGCTTTTAAAAACTCCCCGCCTGGTTCATTACTCAAAACCGCAATCATGGGTAAGACTGCCGACCCGACCCTGTCCAGAAGGCCATCATTGACACCCTCAAGCGAGAGGGTAAGACACAGAAAGAAATTTCTGAACGAATAGGCTGTTCCCAGAGTGCTGTATCAAGGCACCTCAGTGGGAAGTCTGTGGGAAGGAAAAAGTGTGGCAAAAAACGCTGCACAACGAGAAGAGGTGACCGGACCCTGAGGAAGATTGTGGAGAAGGACCGATTCCAGACCTTGGGGGACCTGCGGAAGCAGTGGACTGAGTCTGGAGTAGAAACATCCAGAGCCACCGTGAACAGGCGTGTGCAGTAAATGGGCTACAGGTGCCGCATTCCTCAGGTCAAGACACTTTTGGGCTACAGAGAAGCAGCACTGGACTGTTGCTCAGTGGTCCAAAGTACTTTTTTCGGATGAAAGCAAATTTTGCATGTCATTCGGAAATCAAGGTGCCAGAGTCTGGAGGAAGACTGGGGAGAAGGAAATGCCAAAATGCCTGAAGTCCAGTGTCAAGTACCCACAGTCAGTGATGGTCTGGGGTGCCATGTCAGCTGCTGGTGTTGGTCCACTGTGTTTTATCAAGGGCAGGGTCAATGCAGCTAGCTATCAGGAGATTTTGGAGCACTTCATGCTTCCATCTGCTGAAAAGCTTTATGGAGATGAGACCTGGCACCTGCTCACAGTGCCAAAACCACTGGTAAATGGTTTACTGACCATGGTATTACTGTGCTCAATTGGCCTGCTCAACTCTCCTGACCTGAACCCCACAGAGAATCTGTGGGATATTGTGAAGAGAAAGTTGAGAGACGCAAGACCCAACACTCTGGATGAGCTTAAGGCCACTATCGAAGCATCTTTGGCCTCCATAACACCTCAGCAGTGCCACAGGCTGATCGCCTCCATGCCACGCCGCATTAAAGCAGTCATTTCTGCAAAAGGATTCCCGACCAAGTATTGAGTGCATAACTGAACAGAATTATTTGAAGGTTGACTTGTTTTGTATTAAAAACACTTTTCTTTTATTGGTCGGATGAAATATGCTAATTTTTTTTGATGCCAAAATCATCAGTATTAAAACAATAAAAGACCTGAAATATTTCAGTTGGTGTGCAATGAATCTAAAATATATGAAAGTTTAATTTTTATCATTACATTATGGAAAATAATGAACTTTATCACAATATGCAATTTTTTTTTAGAAGTACATAGTACTTAGTATGCATTGTCACATGCCTGTCCTGTCTTGTGTGCACATGTGGGTTTTGTCATGTCTTGCATGTGCTACTGTCAACCCCGCCCTTCTTGTTATCTGATTATTGGTTTATTTGCCCCACCTGTTCTCCCTCATTATCTGCCTTGTTTGTTCCCTTTATAATCTCCTTGTGTTTGTCAGTCTGTGTTGGATCCTTGTGTATGTCTCGTCTACGTCTCCCAGTTCCCCGTGATTCCTTTGGTTTGAGTCTTTGGTTTATGTTTTATGATTATGTGTTTTTCCCCCTTGTGGGTTTTGTTTTGAGTTTATGTTTATTTTGTAATAAATTATCTTTCTCTGCACCTGAGTCCTCGCACCAGTTTTACTTCGTGTTTAGACGTGACATGCATACAATAATTCAAAATAAAACAAAACGAAACAAACTATTAATCATAGTATTTAAAAAAAGGTGATTTAGGGAACAAAGAAGTGTGAACAACAAATTACAAAGGAGCAGATGTGAGTGTGACATTTATTGGTTCAAAGGAATGTTGTCTCAGAGAACCACTTCAGTGTGTCTGAACCACTGGGTTTCCCTTCATCTTTGGGAAGAAATCGTATCTGATATTTTCACAGGAGGTAGCTGAATGAAATGCATAAAAATACTGTTGATCCCAGAAAAATCTAACTGAAACGAGCAAAAAAGAAAGAAAACGTTTTTCTTTAAATCAGTCATTATTTTACATGACATTACATTACAGACGTCGATACAAAGTCCATCTCACTACAGTGGCTGTATGTTACAATGTGACGAAAATAGTTATTGTGCGCACACAAAAATCAAAATAACGACTTTATCCACCAAGTTATTGACGTGAACTCGATGCATGCGTGAGAATATGACGCAGATCCGCCGTTCAGATACATGACCCAGAAGAGGAGGAGCGCCGCTATCGCATGAGTTCGCGTCCGAGACCTACACGGAAGACAATAACTTGCTGGATAAAGTCATTATTTAGATTTTTTTTTTTTGCGCACAAAAACTAATTCTCGTAGCTTCGTAGAATTATTGTACAGCCAATGAAGTGAGATGGACTTTGTATCGATGTGTTTAGTATCTTTATGGGTCTTGTGAGTGGGAATGTACTGAATGCCAATGGAGGCCTTTCTGAAGCCTTTCTCAGCCATCAGCTTTCAACAAAAATATCTTCATTTGTGTTCTGAAGATGAACGGAGGTCTTACGGGTGTCCAATGACATTAGGGTGAGTAATTAATGAAATATTTTTCATTTTTGGGTGAACTAACCCTTTAACTAATGTTAACAAAGATCAATAACGTAACCAATGTTTCACCTATTGTTAGTTAATGCATTATAACATTTTATAATACTTTTTTTATATCAGCTAATTGCCAAAGCATATATTCTCCTTTTCATTTAGTTTAGCTGGTGTACTAAAATAACTAAAACAATTTTAATAAAATTGTATTTATAATTCAAATTATATTTTCAGGTTTGAGGTAGGGATGAGATGAGATTCAATCGCAGGCAAAATAGGCTTTATTTTTTAATAAAAGAAAAATGAATAGAAACAATCCAGAGGGGGAAAACAAGACTAGACTTACATATGATTTATTAAATAAACAAAAAACACAAACACAAAACAAAACAAAAACCCACGAGGGGGAAAACATAAACTAGAAATACACAAACTCAAACATGTGGGGAGATGTAGACAGTACAACTATCCGACAAAGACTAACAAACACAAGGAGCTTATAAAGGGGACAAATCAAGCAGGTAATGAGGGAACATAGGTGGGGCAAATAATGAGAACAAGGAGGAGGGGTCCACATGCCCAAAAAAACAAAACACCCATGTGCTACACAAGACAGGACAGACATGTGACAACCAAGCAAAAACGACAAGTAACAGATGATGACGATCCAGTACAGGACTGCAACAAAAGGAGAATAAATAGGAAGCAAACAAGGCAGGTCCAGTGGGGGCAAATAAACCAATAATCAGATAACAAGATGGACGGGGTTAGACAATAGACATGAGAACACATGGCACAGGGAAATACATGACAAGTCATGTGCTCACACCAAATATTATATTTATAAAATAAAAATGTATTCAAAATATTACAGTGATACAAAAAAATAATCCTGTTTCTAAACCATTTGAGCATTTGAATGAAGACCATATTATTATTATTATTATTATTATTATTATTATTATTATTATTATTATTATTATTATTATTATTATTATTATTATTATTATTATTAACTTGTTCAGCATTTTTTTTAGATTCGCTGAAGACAACTTAATTATTTTGCTGATTACAATGAAAAATTAATACATACCAATGAGGTGATTTTAAATTAGTCTAAGATAAACTAGATTTAAAGAAGATTGTAAAATAACAAAAATGAAAACAATAACAAAACTAAACAATCCCATATTACAAAGCAATTAAATCAGCCTTAAATAGTTAGTTTAAAACCAGTAAGACTTTCGTTCATCTTCTGAACACTGAAGATATTTTGGATGAAATCCGAGAGCTTTCAGTTCCTCCATTGGGAACAACAATAAAGACAACATTAATGTAATCCATGTGACTTCTGTGGTTTAACCTCAGGTTTATGAAGTGACAACCCAGTCCATATTCTTGGACTAACAATGATTCCAAACTAAAAAAATACTTCTTCTTTTTTGTAACTCGTCACTTTGTCAACATTAGTTTCTCCCGCTTCCACAGATTAATGTGTTGATCAGCAAATCAACCTCAGACAAAACACATATAGTGGGCAGGGGTTTGATCCGTCAGACGGAGTGAAATCGCAAGGAAGAGTATGCGGAATCTGCTAGGCGATAGCAGCGTCCATAGCAACCAAAACGTTGCAGTTTCACGTTATTCTGGCGAGATCTGAAAAATCTTCTCAATAACGAACAAGCGAGTGATTATGTACATTCACTGAGTGAATATTATGAAAATAAAATATAAAATATTGTTTTTTTCCCACTAAAAATAAGAGAAATGCCCGCCATGTTTTTTTGTTCTCACGGTCGGAATCTTGAAAGTCACGTGACTTGGATGCAAAACAATAGGAAAAGAATAGGCAAAAAAAAAAAAAAAAAACGTAACAGTCATACAATTCAAAGGCCATTATTGTAACCCCTCTACGTTTTGCACTTTGGACCAACGTAGTCAGGGTACCTTTTTTTATGAGACTGGGTTGAAAGTGATGCAAGTGCTTTGTTTTGTACCAAAAAAAATAAAAAATAAAAATAATAATAATAAAAAAATTAAACTGCTGAATAAAACATAACAGTGATGTAATGTACGTAATTAGCACAAATCCACTGTAAAACAACAAAACAAAAAAACAGCCTTAAGTAAGTTTTTGTTAGTTTAAAAGTTCCCAGAACAGCCTCTCGACATCTAACATTTTTTTTCCGATAACCACCTTAGACTGGTTTAAACAGGCTTTTTTTAAAAGGCAGAGCCAGTATGATCAAAACTAAACCACTAGCACAGACACGTCATGTACCTCCTTGCCTAATTGTACCACACACTGCCTTCATCAGACATGAAATGACAAATATAGAAGCTGCAATTACAGGATTCAAGGATATGAGCCGGTTCTGTAAAGATAGGGATGAAATGGACTGGCTTCTGTGTTCATGATGGGAGAAAAAATCAATCCGCAGTTCAAGGGTTTGCTTCATTTCTTTGATGTCTCACCAGTGAAGAGTTTATCAGAATCTTTTGTATAGGTCTTGAGTATTTAATGTAGCTGACTTTTATCTATAATATTAAATCTCAAAGGTGCACTATGTAGTATTTTTGCAGTAAAATATCCAAAAACCATTAGGCTTGTTTTACAGTATATTTGGCCTCACTTTATATTAGGTGGCCTGTACTTACATCACAAAATAAGTACAATGTACTTACTGTGTTCAAATTGTATTGCAAACACCTTTGCTGATATTGAGGTGGGATACGGGTAGAGTTAGGGACAGGTGTGGTGGTGTGGGTCAGTTTAAGGGTAGAGTTAGGGTCAGGTGTGGTGGTGTGGGTCAGTTTAGGGGTTAAGTTAGGGACAGGTGTGGTGGTGTGGGTCAGTTTAGGGGTAGAGTTATGGTCAGGTGTGGTGGTGTGGGTCAGTTTAAGGGTAGAGTTAGGGACAGGTGTGGTGGTGTGGGTCAGTTTAAGGGTAGAGTTAGGGACAGGTGTGGAGGTGTGGGTCAGTTTAGGGGTAGAGTTATGGTCAGGTGTGGTGGTGTGGGTATGTTTAAGGGTAGAGTTAGTGACAGGTGTGGTGGTGTGGGTCAGTTTAAGGGTAGAGTTATGGTCAGGTGTGGTGGTGTGGGTCAGTTTAAGGGTAGAGTTAGGGTCAGGTGTGGTGGTGTGGGTCAGTTTAAGGGTAGAGTTAGTGACAGGTGTGGTGGTGTGGGTCAGTTTAAGGGTAGAGTTAGGGACAGGTGTGGTGGTGTGGGTCAGTTTAACGGTAAAGTTAGGGACAGGTGTGGTGATGTGGGTCAGTTTAAGGGTAGAGTTATGGTCAGGTGTGGTGGTGTGGGTCAGTTTAAGGGTAGAGTTAGGGTCAGGTGTGGTGGTGTGGGTCAGTTTAAGGGTAGAGTTAGGGACAGGTGTGGTGATGTGGGTCAGTTTAAGGGTAGAGTTAGGGACAGGTGTGGTGATGTGGGTCAGTTTAAGGGTAGAGTTAGGGACAGGTGTGGTGATGTGGGTCAGTTTAAGGGTAAAGTTAGGGTCAGGTGTGGTGGTGTGGGTCAGTTTAAGGGTAAAGTTAGGGACAGGTGTAGTGTTGTGAGTCAGTTTAAGGGTAGAGTTAGGGTCAGGTGTTGTGGTGTGAGTCAGTTTAAGGGTAGAGTTAGGGTCAGGTGTGGTGGTGTGGGTCAGTTTAAGGGTAAAGTTAGGTTCAGGTGTGGTGGTGTGGGTCAGTTTAAGGGTAGAGTTAGGGTCAGGTGTGGTGGTGTGGGTCAGTTTAAGGGTAGAGTTAGGTTCAGGTGTGGTGGTGTGGGTCAGTTTAAGGGTAGAGTTAGGGTCAGGTGTAGTGGTGTGGGTCAGTTTAAGGGTAGAGTTAGGGACGGGTGTGGTGGTGTGGGTCAGTTTAAGGGTAGAGTTAGGGACAGGTGTGGTGGTGTGGGTCAGTTTAAGGGTAGAGTTAGGGACAGGTGTGGTGGTGTTGGTCAGTTTAAGGGTAAAGTTAGGTTCAGGTGTGGTGGTGTGGGTCAGTTTAAGGGTAGAGTTAGGGACAGGTGTGGTGGTGTTGGTCAGTTTAAGGGTAAAGTAAGGGACGGGTGTGGTGGTGTGGGTCAGTTTAAGGGTAGAGTTAGGGACAGGTGTGGTGGTGTGGGTCAGTTTAAGGGTAAAGTTAGGGACAGGTGTGGTGGTGTGGGTCAGTTTAAGGGTAAAGTTAGGGACAGGTGTGGTGGTGTGGGTCAGTTTAAGGGTAAAGTTAGGGACAGGTGTTGTGGTGTGGGTAGTAAGGGAAGTGCCAGCTATGTAATTACAAATATAATTAATTACAGACATAATTACATGCAGGTATTTTTTTAAATGTAAGTACAACGCAAAAACATGTATGTACACAATAAGTGCATTGTATCAAATTATTAATTATAATGTTCGTACATAGTAGTTAAAGCCACCTAATATAAATTGGGTCCTTATATTTTGTTCAGTTGAGTTCTTACAATATTCCACATGTTTCCAACTATTTGTAAATTGTGAGTAAATTGCTATTTAATCAGGGAGCCGGGATATCTGCATTTCCCTTGGTTTTATTTGGGCAGAAACGCTTTACTCGTAGCAGTGTGCAACAAGTGTCAAAGCAGTTGCTAAGCGAACACGCAGAGAGACATCATAACATCTTTTAAGGGTGCTTTCACACTTGGTTCGATTGCCTGGACCGAACCCTAGTTCGATTGCTCCCCCCTCCCACTGCCCCCGCTGGACTGTGTTCATATTAGGGGTGTCCCCGACTAGGGATTTACACATTCGAATCAGAATTTTCGAATCTCTCTATGGTCAACGATAGTCGAATCATCTGTGTGTGTGTAAACCATAGACCGGAAAAAAATAAATGGTATAAACGGGTTGGGAAGGGCAGGACACTAGTCAGCAGGAGGCTAAGACTATTTTTATTTTACTTTACACACGGCACACAGCCACCACTTTTAATAAAGTGATCAAAACTAGGCTACTCTTACACATTCGTAAATGAACCGTTCTCTCATAACATTTAAAAGACGCCATCGAAACAGAACATCACACAAATATATAAAAGAACATTTTGATAAATAAACCTAAAAACAATACCTGCCTAGAGAGGAAAAGAACACTTTGAGTGCGTTTATATGCACGTTCTTAAGCCGGTTGTGCCTAAAGGGGGTCGCACACCGGACTGAAGCTCAGCGCTGTGTCTCAGGATCTCACACCAGGCAGACGTGAACATTTTATACGCGCGAGCTGAATTTTGAATGGACTTCTGACAGAAGAGCTGCACGATGAGTGTATCTTGTAGCACAGGGTGAAATCAGTATGTACATTCACGATTTGAGGGAAATATACATTTAATCGCCGCGGACAGGCATCGAATGGCGCCGTCGGTGTGTTCGAATTTTAAAGGCGCGGCGCGTCCGGTGCGACGCTCAGTGCCCTTAAAGGGGCGATCACTCAGCGCCGTGACACTTCTTTATAACACTAATATTGAGCACCCCCATATTGCCAAAATGGTATGATCCTCGTTTCATAAAACCCGCGAAGATTCGACCATGAGATCAGTGGTTGAATCCGGTCCTGCATATCGATGCATCGAATCTTCGACTATTAGGGGTCACCCCTAGTTCATATTATATTATTTGGGTCTGAAATGGGGTTCGTTTGCATCATCAAAGCAGCAGCTGTTTACCCCGTTGCTTGGTAACGACAGCAAGCATGAAGGCGCCAAGGCAGCGAAATGCATAGCGTTGCTCCAGTCATTTTTACATTTTTGTTTTTGAACCCTTGGTTGTATTATCAAAGCTTTATTATATATTGGCACTTGCGTCTTTTTTGCCGCGAATGTACTGCAAATGCCCTAAAGAACGCTGAAGATGAGCAGAAATGAGATGTAGGCCTACAGCTCTCTGCCTGCAGTATGTCAGTCACGCTCATCAGATAATTGAATTAAAAGCACACTTTTTCTTTTATCATTAATAGCGGTTCACTTCCGTGATTTTGTACAATTGTGTTCACATGAGCAGCGAACCATACCAGAGTTCACATGAACCGAACCCCAGACCACCTTTTTAAGCTGGCTTGGGTACAGTTTGCGGGTGCGCACCCGAGTTCGGAAGACCGCTTTCACATCATCCAAACAAACCGGACTCTGATGTCAATCGAACCCGGGTGCGCACCAAAAGTGCTAGTGTAAAAAAAACCTTAAACACACTTAAATGTATCGAATATGATAAACAGAGCAGTGTTACCTCATACTCATGACCTGAAAGGCGGAAATGGCGCCGGCGACTGTGTCCCGCCGCTAAAAAAAATAAAAGTCCCGCCGCTCACGAGCCGTGTGTGTGTGCAACAATTGCTCCAATCGGCCTTGGTCAGCTCCTCAACACTCGGTCCTGCTCTGCTTCACACTACAGTAACGTTAATGACCGCATCCATGAACATTATTTCCCAGGATTCTGTGCTCAAACTTGGTGTCATCAAACTACACCTTCGTTTTGAATAGGTGACGTCTAGCGGACTAATGTAATAAAAAATGCACCTTTAAAGGTATTTTTGCAGTAAAATATCCAAAAACCACCAGGCCAATGTTATATATTTTGTTCAGTTGAGTACTTACAATATCCCAAATGTTTCCAACTATTTGTAAATTGTGAGAAAATTGCTTTTTTAACTAAGGACCAGGACGTGTCAGCATAGCGTTTGAGCGAGCCGCCTGTCAATTGCGTCATATCTGCGTTACCCTCGGTTTTATTCGGCAGAAGAGCTTTACTCTTAGCAGTGTGAACATGTCACAGCAGCGCTGAGCGAACGCACGGAGTAACGTCACTACATCATTTTAAACACACTTAAATGTATCTAATATGATAAACAGAGCTGCATTACCTTATACTCATGACCGGAAAAGCGGAAATAGTGCTGACGCCCGGCGACCGTGTTCCGTCATAATAAAAGTCCCGCTGCTCGCGAGCCGTATGTTTGTTTAACAATCGCTCCAGCGGCCTTGCTCAGCTCCTCAACAATCGGTCCTGCTCTGCTTCATACTACAGTAACATTAATAACCGCATCCATGAACGCGATTTCTGTCCGAGTCCTATCCAGATTCTTTTCCACCGGCTGTGAGGTGAAGACCACATGTCCCAAGATGCTGCGCTCAAACTTGCCGTCATCAAACTACGTCTTTGTTTTGAATAGGCGCCCTCTAGTGGACGGAAAGTTGCATAGTGCACCTTTAACATTGACAGCAAGATTCAGCAAGTCTGAACTGCCCTTTTTTTTACAAATCCATTTCGAACTACATTCATATGTAGTTTGAAATCCAATTCAAATTGATTTTCTGGAAATCCGCTTCAGTTTGACGGCTTTGATCGGATTTCAAATGGTTTATGTGACTCTCTCGCCACTTAAAACGTAAATGCCAGACGTTGTTATAGAAAACATGCTGAAAGTCTCTTCACAAGGTTGTGTTGTTCCAAATTGCTGGATGAGGAAAAAAATGACAGTGTAACGGAGACATGTTTTGAAACCGGCGGAAACAACAGCGTGGAATAAAGCTGCAGAACAGCGGTCTCACTGAAACATTTTCACAGAAGACATAAGCCGGTCGTCAAAAAAAAGAAAAAAAAAATGAAAATGAAAATTGGGGGCAAAACAAAAGTGTTGCATTTATCATTTTGTTCAGTGTAGATCATCAGTGGATTTTACATTGATACATATTTTTTGGCATTAATATTTCTATTATGCTGTAACCGTAAAGCAATAAACCCTGTGAAGCTGTGTGTTTATGCGTGAAACTTTACGCCCTGCCCTGTTACTTTAGCTGTTATAAATTCACTGTTATAAATTAACTGTTATAAATTCATGTAAACCATGGCTTCTTGGGGATTATTGTAATTCATGTATCTGTAGAAAATGTCTTTAGAGCAAATGGAGTAGTGATGCTGATGTTTTGAATAATATTGCAAATTTGACTGGCAGTCCAACCACCACCACACACACACGCACGCACACACAGCCACACACACAGCCACACACATGACAAAACCATGTCAAAATTACTCAAAATGCAGTGCGCATCAGATGCTTCATATATGCAAAGTTAGCATAATTACATAATAGAATTAGATCTGCTTAGTGAACTGAAAAAGACTATTCTTTCCTGGACGCTCCCCAAGCCTGTAAAACACATCTAGTGCCACTTCATCCACTGACAGAGAAATAAATATACAGGAAGAGCAAATAGCGAAAACCTGGGAATCTAATCAATCTAAACTAAAGCAATATGCACTCAGTAAACTCAATAAACTGTCCTTATCTATTGTCTACATTTAGTCAGCATGTGTTTGTTGCTAATCAGACTTCATAAGAGTTAAAGTTGGACATTAAGGCCACTGAATCACACATGGCAACACAACAGTCCAGCACTTAAAGCCGCACTTGGCTACTTTTGCTCTCGGGGTCCCCCTACAGTTTGGAAAAAATAATGTCCTCAACTACTGTCGTAAGATCTGTCATCCTACAACAGGGGATGCCATCGCGCGTGCATTTGTTGACATGACAGCCCTGATAGCCCTGAACTAGTGATGCGCGGGTCGTCTCATAACCCGCGGACACCGTTTGTCTATTTAATGGTCGGGGGTGCCCAGGTAACGTTACAGTCAGTGGCATGTTTCAGCATGTCATATGAATATAATTTCATGGGTTTTAGTTTTTTCAAACGCCAAATAATCACGATGCTCACGTTTACAAGCCAGCGTCATTATAGTAGTCTATTGGTTACCGTTTTACAGAATCTATATGATACTTCAGTTCAATGTTTGAGTGGTAGCTCACCGTAACAAGCATGACAGCATCGGTCGGGCACGCCTCCTTCAGCTCACGCCGACGAGCAAACGCTGGTCACATGTTGATCCTCGTCCTGCCTTTAATCCCATCACTTTTTCGTTTCCTCTTATTGCTTTCCTCCAACAAAACCTTTTCTTTCTTATTTGTCTGTGCTGCTCCGGACATTACTATATTATCCGATCAACAAAGTTGGGCTCGCACGTCCGAATGTAAGGAAGTGTGGGTGTTGGTGGAAGTGACGTATATGCCGTAAAGCAGTCGAATTTTGTAGTTCTTTTTGTTCTCGGGTTACTACCCGAAACCCGAAGTTTAAAAGTACGATTAAAAACGATACAGACCCCATCAGGCTATGGCAGACGTGTCATTCAACCTATTGTAAGTCGATTTATCATCACAAGAGTCTTAAAAAATATATTATGAAGGTTGAAAAGTTACCTAGTGCTGCTTTAAAAACATTTGGATATCTCTGGCCATTTGTGAAAGAGACTTGTGTTTGTTCTTTTCTTGTCTTAGGAATAAGTTAAATGAGGGAGTTAAACAACAGCCTTTTGTGTCTTTTTTCCCCATTACATCACAAAGCATCCTGTTCAAAGTGCCAAGATTGTATTTTAGGTGTTATGTGAGGTTTAGTAGCGTTTCTTACCAGGAAGCAGATGAAAATAAATAAACATAAAATTATGTTGTCTATATCTGCTATTTCTTCAACCAGTATATTTGTATTATTATTATTTATCATTATTATTACTTTTAAATCAGCCTATGTTTCCTTGAGATGGGATCTCTTATTAAATGATGTCTGGAAAACTGTCATAATGTCTGCATGGCTGTGTAATGATAATACCACAGGAAATAATTCCTGTCAGCTTATAAAGCACTTCTTCAAATCCAACCCAATAAATCACCCATTTTAAATGTATTGAAGAATCAATTTAAGAAAAGTTTGGAACGGACTTAGCGATTTTCTTGTGTATTGTGATGTACACATAAATAACATTATGACCACTTTCCAAATATTGTGTTGGTCCCAGTTTTGCTGCCAAAACAGCACTGACCCATCGAGACATGGACTCCACTAGACCCCTGAAGATGCGCTGTGGTATCTGGCACCAAGATGTTAGCAGCAGATCCTGTTAGTTCTGTAAGTTGCAAGATGGGGCCTCCATGGAAATGACTTGTTTGTTCAGCTCATCCCACAGATGCTCGACTGGATTGAGATCTGGGTTATTCGGAGGCCAAGTCAACACCTCAAACTCATTGCTATGCTCCTCAAATCATTCCTGAACCATTTTTGCTTTTTGGCAGGGTGCATTATCCTGCTGAAAGAGAACACAGCCGCCAGGGAATACCTTTGAATGGTTGTACATGGTCTGCAACAATGCTGAGGTAGGTGGTACGTGTCAAAGTAACATCCACATGGATGGCAGGACACAAGGATTCCCAGCAGAACATTTCCCATAGCATCCACCAGCTTGCCTTCTTCCCATAGTGCATCCTGGGGCCATGTGTTCCCTAGGTAAGTGGCGCACATACACTCGGCCATCCACGTGATGTAAAAGAAACCATGATTCATCAGACCAGGCCATCTTCTTCCATTGCGCCGTGGTCTAGTTCTGATGCTCACATGCCCACTGGGCGCTTGGTGCTTTCTGCTGTGGACTGGGACTCATTCATTCAACCGATTTGATCATTTTTATGCAGTGCCGCAAGGATCTGTGTTAGGCCCTCTGTTATTTTTGAAATATACATGTCCTTCTCAAAAAATTAGCATATTGTGATAAAGTTCATTATTTTCCATAATGTAATGATACAAATTAAACTTTCATATATTTTAGATTCACTGCACACCAACTGAAATATTTCAGGTCTTTTATTGTTTTTATACTGATGATTTTGGCATACAGCTCATGAAAACCCCAAATTCCTCAAATTAGCATATTTCATCCGACCAATAAAAGAAAAGTGTTTTTAATACAAAAAAAGTCAACCTTCAAATAATTATGTTCAGTTATGCACTCAATACTTGGTCAGGAATCCTTTTGCAGAAATGACTGCTTCAATGCGGCGTGGCGTGGAGGCGATCAGCCTGTGGCACTGCTGAGGTGTTATGGAGGCCCAGGATGCTTCGATAGTGGCCTTAAGCTCATCCAGAGTGTTGGGTCTTGCATCTCTCAACTTTCTCTTCACAATATCCCACAGATTCTCTATGGGGTTCAGGTCAGGAGAGTTGAGCAGGCCAATTGAGCACAGTAATACCATGGTCAGTAAACCATTTACCAGTGGTTTTGGCACTGTGAGCAGGTGCCAGGTCGTGCTGAAAAACCAAATCTTCATCTCCATAAAGCTTTTCAGCAGATGGAAGCATGAAGTGCTCCAAAATCTCCTGATAGCTAGCTGCATTGACCCTGCCCTTGATAAAACACAGTGGACCAACACCAGCAGCTGACATGGCACCACAGACCATCACTGACTGTGGGTACTTGACACTGGACTTCAGGCATTTTGGAATTTCCTTCTCCCCAGTCTTCCTCCAGACTCTGGCACCTTGATTTCCGAATGACATGCAACATTTGTGCTGCTTCTCTGTAGCCCAACAGTGTCTTGACCTGGGGAATGCGGCACCTGTAGCCCATTTCCTGCACACGCCTGTTCACGGTGGCTCTGGATGTTTCTACTCCAGACTCAGTCCACTGCTTCCGCAGGTCCCCCAAGGTCTGGAATCGGTCCTTCTCCACAATCTTCCTCAGGGTCCGGTCACCTCTTCTCGTTGTGCAGCGTTTTTTGCCACACTTTTTCCTTCCCACAGACTTCCCACTGAGGTGCCTTGATACAGCACTCTGGGAACAGCCTATTCGTTCAGAAATTTCTTTCTGTGTCTTACCCTCTCGCTTGAGGGTGTCAATGATGGCCTTCTGGACAGCAGTCAGGTCGGCAGTCTTACCCATGATTGCGGTTTTGAGTAATGAACCAGGCTGGGAGTTTTTAAAAGCCCTGAGGAATCTTTTGCAGGTGTTTAGAGTTAATTAGTTGATTCAGATGATTAGGTTAATAGCTCGTTTAGAGAACCTTTTCATGATATACTAATTTTTTGAGATAGGAATTTTGGGTTTTCATGAGCTGTATGCCAAAATCATCAGTATTAAAACAATAAAAGACCTGAAATATTTCAGCTGGAGTGCAATGAATCTAAAATATATGAAAGTTTAATTTGTATCATTACATTATGGAAAATAATGAACTTTATCACATGTGATAAAGTTCATTATTTTCCATAATGTAATGATACAAATTAAACTTTCATATATTTTAGATTCATTGCACTCCAGCTGAAATATTTCAGGTCTTTTATTGTGTATTTATACTACTGTATGCGGGTATGGAAAGCTTTTCAATTTGGCTAGGCCAAATCCAGGTTGAAATCCCCAAAAATGAATACGGCCAGATGAATACTCAATGATAACCAAATAATACTGAGTATCATCGGACTAACAGTGGAAACTAATTCTATATTCCATGCCCGGCAGCATTCAGGTCCTTCTCAAAAAAATAGCATATTGCAATATGCTATTTTTTTGAGAAGGACCTGAATGACCTTGAAAAGCTTTCCATACCCGCATACAGTAGTATAAATACACAATTTTGTTGTCATTCTAAAGGAAACATTAAAGTTACATTCACCACTGCTAAAAGTGATAAAGATGTAAGTATATGTTGTTTGAGCACAACTAATAAATTAATTTTTAGAGTGTAAGGCCCTGTGTGATCTAGCACCCTGCAGACAGTTTGTCTGTTTCCATTAGATGGCAGCAAATACTGGAGATTTTTTTTTGTTTGTATCATGCAAGATTTATTCAAATGGATCTGAAGGGAGGAATACATTTTTTTAATGTAATTTCTGCCCCCCCAATTCCTATATACAGCACTAGGGTGGTTGCTGCTTGCTCATCTCCCATTCCCTTTAAAAGCCAGTTGTGCTTGCATCATGGCAGATTCACTATGACTATCAACATGGCTGAATTTGCAAGTGGAAAGACTGAACGCTTCTCCAGAGAGGAATCCTTTGTTGTGTAAAAGCAATATTACACAATCATGCTGTGTCCTTGTAACTTTAAAAACCACCTAACCCGTCATTGCTTAAAGGTTGTTAAAAGTTATATTTTAAAATGTCATTCTCATGTTTTTATTATTAATTTGTCAGATTTGCACACAGTCTCTTAATGTTTTCATGAACTGGCATCTTTGTTTGCTAGTCCATTGGACTGTGGTTAATATGGTTTGTCCATAAATCAGCCACCGGCCCAATGATGACTTTGACCTTTTCCTGTGTTCAAATGTATTTCCGCATGATACGGATCACATCACCTGCAGTGAGGGCTGCATCCGTGCACATGTTCATCTTTATCTAAAATATAAAAGAGGTGAGAAAAATATAGATGCAGTTTTCATGAGCCATCTATTCAGCCCAGGCTGTTACTATGGCTCTAAAAGGATCATTATCAAGTAAGGGCTATTAATGTGTGTGCAACATTTACATGGGCTACTTTTCTCCTCGTGCTTATCTCTAATGAAGCTTACCCAGCGAGGTATGCCATGTCTCTATAGTAACCTCCAGCAGCCTTTTCATGATAACATCCCAGCGATAGTTTTGTTTTCCTGTTTTTATCAAAGGTCTGCACGTGTCACTAAGAAGCAGAGGATTGATACAACAGCTGACGTCTAAGCTTAGCCTTCAAGTGAAGTTTGTTTATCGCAGTGTGAAATGCCTGTGTGTGAAGCTCAGGGAATGTTTTGTCTGTTTGAGATGACCTCAAGATTATATGAGACAGCAGCACTTTGCTATCAGAAATGCCTGGAAACATTAGTATGAATGCACAGAATTCCAGATGGGTCTCCTTCAATACTTGGACACATGCAGCTTTAGCTGCTGATCTGAATTTACAGTAACACTTTACAATATGGGTGCCCTAATATGCATTAAATAATGCTTAAATAATGCACAGGTAATAACTAAGAACTAAAGCATTTGTTAATTATTACAACTAATGAACTACTGAATTATTACAACTTAACAAGCAAAATGAACATTCTCTATGATTAATAGATTAAGTAATAATACGAATTGCTATTAATTAAATGTGTCATCATGTATTAACTCCCAGAGGTGTAATGTCACGTCTAAACACAAAGTAAAACTGGTGCGAGGACTCAAGTGCAGAAAATGACAATTTATTACAAAATAAAACCTAAACTCAAAACAAAACCCACGAGGGGGGAAAAACACATAATCATAAAAGATAAACCAAAGACTCAAAGATATCAAAGGAATCACGGGGAACCGGGAGACGTAGACAAGACATACACAAGGATCCAACACAGACTGACAAACACAAGGAGCTTATAAGGGGAAGAAATCAAGAGGGAACAGGTGGGAGAAATCAACACTAATAAGATAAGAAGGGGGAGGGATCAGACAATGACAGGAGCACATGCAAGACAGGACAGGCATGTGACATTACCCCCTCCTTAAGGAGCGGCTTCCAGACGCTCCACTAGGGACGGGAGGGACAGACCAGGGGGGCACGGGAGGGACAGACCAGGAGGGCACAGGAGGGACAGACCAGGGGGGCACAGGAGGGACAGACCAGGGGGGCACAGGAGGGACAGACCAGGGGGGCACAGGAGGGACAGACCAGGGGGGCACGGGAGGGACAGGGGAAACAGACAAGGAAGGAACAGACAAGGGAGGGGTAAACAAGGGAGAGTCAAGGAAAACAAAAAGTTCAGGAGGCCATGGTGGCTCACAAAGTTCAAATGGCCAGGGCGGCCCGCCAAGTTTGGGAGGCCCACCGAGTTTAGGTGGCTGGGGCAGCACGCAGAGTTCAGGCAGCCAGGGCGGTGTGGGCAGAGCAGGGCGCCAGGGAGGCGCGGTGAGAGCAGGACGCCTGGGAGGCGCGGTGAGAGCAGGACGCCTGGGAGGCGCGGTGAGAGCAGGACGCCTGGGAGGCCGCCTCAGCGGCGCAGGGAGAGCAGGACGCCTCAGCGGCACAGGGAGAGCACCGTCGTGAGTTCAGGCAGCCAGGGCAGTGCGGGCAGAGCAGGGCGCCAGGGAGGCGCGGTGAGAGCAGGACGCCTGGGAGGCGCGGTGAGAGCAGGACGCCTGGGAGGCGCGGTGAGAGCAGGACGCCTGGGAGGCGCAGGGAGAGCAGGACGCCTGGGAGGCGCAGGGAGAGCAGGACGCCTCAGCGGCGCAGGGAGAGCAGGGCGCCTCAGCGGCGCAGGGAGAGCAGGGCGCCTCAGCGGCGCAGGGAGAGCAGGGCGCCTCAGCGGCGCAGGGAGAGCAAGGCGCCTCAGCGGCGCAGGGAGAGCAGGGCGCCTCAACGGCGCAGGGAGAGCAGGGCGCCTCAGCGGCGCAGGGAGAGCAAGGCGCCTCAGCGGCGCAGGGAGAGCAGGGCGCCTCAGCGGCGCAGGGAGAGCAGGGCGCCTCAGCGGCGCAGGGAGAGCAGGACGCCTCAGCGGCGCAGGGAGAGCAAGGCGCCTCAGCGGCGCAGGGAGAGCAGGGCGCCTCAACGGCGCAGGGAGAGCAGGGCGCCTCAGCGGCGCAGGCAGAGCAGGGCGCCTCAGCGGCGCAGGGAGAGCAGGGCGCCTCAGCGGCGCAGGGAGAGCAGGGCGCCTCAGCGGCGCAGGGAGAGCAGGGCGCCTCAGCGGCGCAGGGAGAGCAGGGCGCCTCAGCGGCGCAGGGAGAGCAGGGCGCCTCAGCGGCGCAGGGAGAGCAGGGCGCCTCAGCGGCGCAGGGAGAGCAGGGCGGCGCAGGGAGAGCAGGGCGCCAGGGAAACTTCTCCGGCCCAGCAGTGTCCACCGGCACTGGGACGACCGGAATACGATCCGCCGGCAACGGGACCACCGGAATACGATCCACCGGCAACGGGACCACCGGAACACGATCCACGGGCAACGGGACCACCGGAACACGATCCACCGGCAACGGGACCACCGGAACACGATCCACCGACACAGGGACCACCGGAACACGATCCACCGACACAGGGACCACCGGAACACGATCCACCGACACAGGGACCACCGGCACTGGGACCACCGGAACAGGATCCACAAGATCACGATCCACCGGATTAGGGACCACCAGAACAGGTTGCGACAGAACTGGGACCACCGGAACTGGGACCACTGGAGTGGGCGCGGAGGAAGCCTCTCCTCCTACGCCTCGGGACCACCGGTCTCGGGGCCATTGGAGCAGGGACCACCGATCTTGGAACCGCCAGGGCAGGGGCAATCTCCCTGGCAGCTCTCTCCTGCTGGCGGGCGATAGCCTCCACCATTGCCTCAAAGGTGCATCCGTCATATGCCCTTCTGAGCCACCACGTCATGGGCTCATCTAGAGCATAATTAAAAAGGTCCTTGAGTGGAGCATCATTGAGCTTCAGCCCCTTGGCTGTCTCCAGGAACTTTCTTGCAAACTTCCTGATCTCCTTACCCTCCTGGCGGAGTAGGTGGAGGACTCGAAACCGTAAAATCCGCTCATACTGAGGACAGGTGGTGAGCGATTCCAGGGTCGAGTCCTCTCTGTGCTGAGTCCTCAACATGGTTGGATCCTTCTGTCACGTCTAAACACAAAGTAAAACTGGTGCGAGGACTCAAGTGCAGAAAATGACAATTTATTACAAAATAAAACCTAAACTCAAAACAAAACCCACGAGGGGGGAAAAACACATAATCATAAAACATAAACCAAAGACTCAAAGATATCAAAGGAATCACGGGGAACTGGGAGACACAGACTGACAAACACAAGGAGCTTATAAGGGGAAGAAATCAAGAGGGAACAGGTGGGAGAAATCAACACTAATCAGATAACAAGGGGGAGGGATCAGACAGTGACTACGTTTACATGGACAACAATACTCCGATATTAATCTGATTAAGACAATACTCTGATTAAGAGGCTACCATGTAGACAGCGATTTCTAATTACCTTAATCTGATTAAAGTCATAATCTAACTACACATAAATCGGATTAAGACATGTGGAGTATGCCTATTTTATTCGCATTATCGGAGACATGTACACACCTTAATCTAACTATTAATGTCATGTCGGAGATTTCACCGCATTTTGTGACAGGACACATAACGTTACGCACAATGGGGGAGTGCAGAGGGGAGGCTTTGTGGGTTGGAGCCTCTGCCCTTTTTGAAAATTAATCAAATGTGCCCCTTTCAACAATCATCGATAATATTGTGGCCAATAAAACAAAATTGGAATTATACTTAATATAACAACGTGTACAAAACAGTAACAAATGGTGGAAAAGTCGTGTTTATCGACGTTGCCATAAACGTCGTTGCTATGGGCGGTGTGTGTTTTACTTGACTGTTCATTGTGAACACTGCGTCCTCTCTCTCTATTTTTATTTTTGTTGTAATTATTATGCTCATTGTAAAAGTAAAATACAATAAGTTTGTATCTGTAATCGCAAACCAGATGGGTCATTCAGTGAACGCCTGTGGCTCGACGGCAGGAAAAACAATCCAAAGTCATGATTTTTAAACCTTTTTCATCATTAATCAAAGATATTATTCTAAATGCAGGCTGTCAATAAGGAGGAAAGAGGGGTAGCGTCTCTTCAAAAAAAAAAAAAAAAGAGAGGCAATACATAATATTAAAAAACTAAATCAACGTAAATGTAGATATAAAACATTATAAAAATGCATGTTTTGTTATACTTCTTAATGTAAAGTAACACTGTCCAACAGCGACAACCGCAGGTGAAGTTAGCGGGTTTACTGAGCCCATAAAATTAACACACCTGCCAAAGTCACGCTATGATTGGATGTTGGAGAACATAGCGTGGCATGGGGACGTAATGACGTGCCATAATCGATCTATGTTCTATCACATGTAAAACGGGAACATGAACGGAGTACTCTAAAAGCAACTCATGTAAACTCCTTAATCAGAATATTGTCTTATTTAGAATAAGGTCAATAATTAGATTACTGCTGTCCATGTAAACGTAGTCAATGACAGGAGCACATGCAAGACAGGACAGGCATGTGACATGTAAAGAGTACATAAAAAACATAGAGTAAAAGTACAGTTTCCTTACAGCAAGTCACAAATTCCAATACAAATTATGTAAAAGTCTTAAATTATCTGATTTGAACAGTACTAAAGTATTTTACTTGTAATAAATATAGGCTAATCGATGCACTAGTCCTTGACACCCAAGAGACATGCCAGTGAAAATAAAAAAAACAATAGATTTGTTAAGATGAGAAATCATGATTATTTCCTAAATTATTTCCTAAAATCTAAATAAAACTGAACACCTCAATATCAATAAAACAAGGTTGACACAACAGCCTCTTAAACATCTACAAACTCTCAAGTCTCAGTTAAGCTCAAGTGCACAAAAAGGTCCTAAGCAAAATCAGTATCCTTCAAAAAGGTCTTGTCAATATAGCTATATAAATGAAATAATGTTAAGTAAAATTAAATACTGCTACATGTACTGCTACATCACCAGTCATGTCCTCGTCTCATGAATCAAACACCTGCGATTCATAAACTGCCTGCCAATGCACTTGCATGACATGTTTGGGTGAGTAAAGGCAAAACGCACAAGATGTAGTACCTTTAATGCCCTAAGATGCCATTGAAAAACAAATTGCTGCAGAAAAAGTTAGGTGTCATGCAAAATGTAACGTGTAATTGCATTACTCAACACAAATGTATTGGAGTAAAACGTAGATTTACTTATTCAAAAATGTAGTCAAGTAGAGAGTAAAAGTTGCAAATATCTTTGATACTTACTCAGTACATCTGCAAAGTAGCCAAAATGATACAACAGTGACTAATTACATTTACTCAAATACTTTACACCAACTCCCTAATAACATATTATAGTAACTAATGTAAATTAGTTTATGATTTGCAAAGGTATCGTTATGTTATGACTTTACTTGTTGAGGCACATGACTAATTGTTAAGTAACCTCAGAGAGTCATTGTGGTTATGGGTTTTGAATTAATTTTGAATTAGTTAACAGTCATGTGCCCCAACAAGTTGTCATAGCATAATCATACCTTTGCAAATCTTTAGCTAATTATTTAAAGGTAGGATAGGGTTAAAAAACTTTTTGTCCAAATTTGTTTAAACTTTCTATATATATTAATACATAATTAAAATGTAAGTACTCTGAAAAAGAAAAATTAGTGTCTGTAGACCTCTCACGACTGTTTTAAAGATGGCTCATTATTTCCATTCACTCCACCTTCTCCCTCCCTGGGCTCTTTCCAAAGCCACGCCCCCAAAACACATGAACACTACACCGGCTGCTCAGCTGGAAGACGCATTATTTACCTCAGAGGAGCATGTAGTGACATCATGTCAGAATCACATGTAATAAAAAATTGAACTTTATATCAGTATAAATATAAACATATAAGGGGCCCTCATTTTAACGATCTGAAACGCAAGCGTCAAAGTAACTTTGTGGGCGGGTCTCTGCGCTGTTGCTGTTTTCCCAGCGGGATAAATGGCTCTTGCACCCGGCGCAAATCTCAAATGGGTTGGTCTGAAGTAGCTTCATTATTCATAGGCGTAGTTTGGGCGTAACGTGAATAAACCAATCAGAGCGTCATCCAACATTCCCTTTAAAAGCAGGAGCGCAAGTTCCATTATGGATTGCTATTTTTATGGCGTGAGACATACTCCATCTCACTGTGCAAAAGAAAAAAATATATATGAGCAAGCTCAACTTAACTGGTAAGTTGAAGACTTTTTAATGTAAAGGTTTTTAATGTACTTACATTATGGTAAAGGTAATTTCACAGTCTTTTTTTTCAATCTTTCAGTTTTTCAGTCGATTTTTTTTTCTTTTTTTTTCTGGTTCTTGACGGACAAACCAATTTGTCAGATGTCCTTATATACATATATGTTTTGCCACTATTGGGCAAACAGGTCTGATCCTTTATTACTACAATTAGCCTGAATAATTTGTAAGCTAGATTTATGCCTATTTTTTCACATCTTCGTGGCACACCACAATGACTTCCGTCATCTCATGTGTTAATATTTTTTTAGTGTAACAATTTATGATTTGCAAAAATAACTATTGCATCTGTGTAGATTACATTAACAAAGTGTATGCGCGTTGTGCACGCTATACATTATGGTCAAGCATGCGCTCTTAAAATAGCATAATGATTACAACTTATTTGTAGAGTTCTTAAATCAAACTCTAAATTGAAAATAGTGTAAACGTTTTTTTAAAAAACATGAAAAGAAAGGTTCGTTTCTGACAACTTGGCGCATGTGTTTTAAACTAGATGTTTAACGACGGATTTAGAATTTAGATTTGCAGAATGTCCTGGAAAACAAACAGTTAGTTAAAGCTGGAATGGGTGAGATTGTGTGAAATGTGCATCCAAATGTAAAGACATTGGTTACAACTTTCCATGTAAAAATGTACTCTCTAAATCTCAGAATATGCCACAATTGGACTATGAAAAATGTAGGCATATTCTGGATTATGGCCATGAGCTCATGTGTCACTTCTATATACAGATAAAGGCAAGTGCAGCTGCAAAATCACACGCATAAACACACTCAGCGGCATCCCTAAGTTTGTTTAAAAAGAACAGCCAACATCTACATTTTTCTCCAAAACTAATGCCAAATAAATCCATTTATGGCTTCTTTAAAAACCTCCTTCATTTAACACAAGCTACCCCAGCAAACCATAAGCTTTCCTAAAAGAGCCTCTCAGTAATACAATTTGGGGATTTTCCCCATGACTTCTAATGTTTAAACAAACAAATTAAAAAAGGAGTTACTAAAAACGTCCATCTCAAAAAACAATCAAATCAACATTATGTTATTAAGACTAGCTTAAGTATACTGCCTGCTTTTAGAGGGAAAAGCTGCCCATAACTGCTGGTCTAGGAACTTTTCTTCGTAATAATAGCATATTAATAGCAAAAAAAAGTTGGCAAAAGATCTGGTGCGTGTCATCTGTGTTTCGACTCATCAAATGATTCAATACCCAGTGTGATTTTGCCTCGGTGAGTAATGTAGCCAATTACAGACATGTTTGTTGATTTCTTGAATGCAATCTCAGGTGCTGAAGTTCAATTCTAGTCAGAATATGAGTCTGAAACTGCTCCATTGGGCTGTGATTATGGGGCGTGTTTCAACCAAACCAGGAAAGACCTCAATTGGATAGACCAACAACCAATCAGAGCAACGAAGCGACGCATTGTCAAATGTCAACAGAGCTCAACTGCACTGTGTTGCCAAGTCAGCGTTTTTTTCCCCGCGGGTTGTTTTCTATGTCCGCGGGTTGAAGCGACTATTATGTGATATATAGACCCATGAATGAGAATTTTAGCAGCCAACCTTGCCAAAGTAACACACATTTTACCCCCAAAAACCATTTTTTTTCCGGAGAACCCCCCGAGAAGCTATTGTTTTGGGCTAGTAGTTGGCGCATTTTGTTGTAAAAACTTGGCAACCCTGTCTGCACGCGCGCTGGAATACACGATCTTTGCCGGTGTTGTAAAAAAATAAAAGAATTCAAGGATATACAGAGGAGATTACGTTACTGTTTATCATTTGTCCCAGAGCCATAGAAAAAGATTTTTCAACGGCTCTGATCTGTCTGTCATCGGCTAAAGCCCGCCCTGATGATTTCATTGGTCCGAACAGTTTCTGTTCGGGCATAATCACTCCTCTATGGATCAAGTCCAGACCGAACTGCCCAAGCTCAAATGTTGTGGGCGGGGCTGAGTTCGGCACACACTAACTTTACAAAAAAACACTGGAAATCTGACTCAAAATGGAATTATTCTATCAAAGAATAACACTTGTTTTCAATTCACAAGGTACATGCAGTCGCTCAAAGTACACTAGGATTCAAAATACTGGCTATTGTTAACATTACGAAAACTGCATAGACTTTTATGTTTCAGTTTTACCGGTATTTGCATGCAAAACATGCAATCCACCGTTTTTACATTAAATTTCTTGGTTGGGAACTGTATGTCTACAGGATTGTTCACATTCAAAAGCATTACAATAAAATAGCATTCGCAAATACAACAAAAACTATCCGTAACTTTGTTGGGAGGTATAGCTTGTCTGTTAAGAAAATGTAAGCATTGTGGAATATATAATATATATATATATATATATATATATATATATATATATATATATATATATATATATATATATATATATATATATATATATATATATATATAATATTTGTTGTTTTATTGGCGATTCAACAGGATGACTTTAGGAAATGAGTGAATGTAACCACAATGTTGTGAGGGTGTTTTTCAGCACCATGGACTGCCGTCTGGTGATGAGAAGATGAATGCTACTGAATACATTTAGAGACTGGCCTAAAACCTGCTCCCCTCTGCCAAAACCCTAAAAGAGGAAGTTTGTGTTTCACCAGGACAGTGACCCAATATACCCTGCCAAAGCAACACTGGAGTGGTTTAAAATGAAGAAAACGGACACCCTAGAGACACTCAGTTGGAGTTCTGACCTCATCGAACATCTGTGAAAAGAACTCAGATTTGCTATCCATCTAACCTGTGTCAGCTCCAGCTATTTTGCAATGAGAAACTAATGTTGCTCCATCATGTTGTGACAGTAAAAAGACTATAAACGCTGTGAAATTTGAACTGCATAAGCCTATATTAATGGCTGACATTTTAGTTCTTGATTGTTTTGTTCTTTATAGATTTATACATTATTGTTTTGGGTAGCACTGTTGCAGATAAAAAAATAAAATCAATACTATTGCAGAGAAAAATTATATAATTCAAATCTCAGACTGCAATAATCGTTTATGTAATAAGGTCAGGGGCTAAAAACTTATTTAAGGCACTGTAATTAAATAAAATCAACACTGTTAAATGATTTTCTAAAATATTGGATTGTGATTGGTCAGTCGCATCATTAAAAAAGACCAAATAAGATAAAAAATATCATGAAATAAGCAGATTAACAGTCAGATGGTGGTGGTGGTGGTGACATATAGCCTGACAGGTGTTCTTTCTGGACTCTTTCATCTTACATAATAAAATACCGGTAGTCATAATTCAAAACAACATTTAATGCCCATATTTTTATTGAATAAGTTACTTTGTGATAAGAGCGACTTCAAAAGGTTGAACTTTATTTCGAAAGTCTACTTTATATACGGTATTCTACTACATTTAAATTTGCAACTATATGTTAACTAAATCTAATTAGAGTATAAGTAGAGTACAATAAGACTGCTAGGGTTAATAAGGGGTTAGTAATGACTCGTGTTACCAAATCTGTCAGAAGGAATTACTGTTCAAAACCTTCCAAAACCCACAAATGCTTGCAATGACTTCAGTCATTATTAGAGAGTTACCATGATCTTCACTTTAGAATAATTATACTTTATTATCATTTACATTAATAATAAACCTGTATACAGCTATGGTTAGCGGTAAGACACAGGCACGAATGAATCTCTTGAATGAATGATTCGATGACAAAAATAAAAAAATGTTTAACATTCATTTCTTGCCAAATACTGACATAACAATAAAATCGAAACTTTTATTAAGTAATTTTTTTAAGGTGCTTTACTACTTTTTGTTTGCCATCAGGGTTTATACTAGAACTTTGGCTATTTTAATTTAGGGGCCAATTTTCACTATTAACTAGTTGCTTATTAACATGTATATTATTAGCTTTTTATTAGTACTTATAAAACACATATTAATGTCTTATTCTGCATGACAATATTATATATCCCTTAATCCTACCCAATACCTAAACTTAAAAAACTGCTATATAATAACTGCATGCTATGAATCAATAGTTAAGCATTAGTAAATTAAATATTAATAGTTCATTAGTAAATAGTTAATTATTTATAATATTATAATGTCTATTAATGCATTGTGAGACATACAGTTATAAATGCTGTATTCTTGATTTTGAATTCTTGATCTATAATGTATTATAGACCAGTATAGATCAAGAAATGATAAACTGATGAGTAATAAAGTATGAAAATACAGTTATTAAACACATTATAGATATGCTTATAAATAAAGAATAAAGCATTTATAGCTGTATTTATAAATTGCTTATTAATGTATATTAATGCTTAAGTAATGATTCATAGCATGCAGTTATTATAAAGTGTTACAGAGTGGGGTTACTACTAATTAGTTAATCAGAGTTTCTTGTTAGTTAATTGTAGTTACTAAAACGTTAATATCTTGTTACCAATTTGTTCCTGTGTATTAATTATGGAACAGCATTCTAAAATATCACTCCAATAAAACTTAGTTTTTTTTTTTACAGTGTAACATGTATCAATCCTTCCTCCTCTGCTGTGTCCTAAATAGTATACTACACTACATAGGGCACTGTACATTCCGACATAGCTGGGCCATTAATAAGTTGACACAGAAGATAATTTCAGGTGTACTGACAAGGATATCTCACTAGCTGTCATTTCTCCCAAAGATCTCTCTACCTCATAAAAGACCAAAGATCAACAGAGCAGGAATGTGACTAGATTACAGCATCTGGTGATGTTTTCAGAGATCTCAAAATTAAAACGTTTGCTTTTTTTGTTACTCTCAAAAGTTAATAAGATAGTGGAATTTAAAGCAGCTGTGTTGGGAAAAAGTTGGCCAAAGAGGAGAAAGCTCCATACGACAGGAAAGACAGATGACATATCGATGATCCTATCTGATGAAGCACATCTGCACATGAGGACATTTGTCTCCTGTCAGTCTTCATTTACTGTTATTTAAAGTCTGAGCGCACACACACACGCTTTGAGAAATGTTGGTCCAGCGACAAGAATCTGACAGCTATAAAACCCAGCTATAAAAAAAGAATGGTTTCACATGTGCTGTGAAATCTACAGCTTCACTGATAATGAATTATCTCTAAACATATATGGGTATGCATGCTTAGTGTGGATTTGTTTGTTTCTGACATGAAAAAAGATCAGTGCGACTTTTATCTCAAAATTATTTCCCCCCTCACACTTAAGTGCCTTGAATAAGCAGCATTATTCAATGTGTTGACGTAATTTCCCCTTAAATGCCTTAGCAGCTCCTCCCCTTTTTAAAAAAAGCCAATAGCATTTCATTAATACCACCGTTTGACTAGAGCCTTTCTGTTTGGTAAAGCCAGAGTTTCCTCCTAATCTCTAACTATTTATCATCATAATCTCCTCCATATCGCTTTAAAATACAGCATTCTGTGCAGAAATTATATGGCTCCTATACGTTTTTTTTGTCTCCCCCGACTCGCTCCTGTGACTCTAGTCAACGGCTCTGGTCTAGACTACACTCTAAAAAATGCTGGGTTGTTTTAACCCAATGTTGGGTCAAATATGGACTAACCCAGCAATTGGGTTATTTTAACCCAGCGATTGGGTTGTTTTAATCCTGCAGTTGGGTTAAATATTTGCTTAAGACAACCCATTCGCTGGGTTAAAACAACCCAATTGCTGGTTTAGTCCATATTTGACCCAACATTGGGTTGTTTTTAACCCAGAATTTTTTAGAGTGTATGTGTGTGCGTGAAACTAACATGAAACTAGAATTCGTTTGGTTCAACTGAAAGCATATTTACACAGTCTAAATCATTTCCTATTGCATATATAGTGGGCAATGTGCCAATCACCATGTAGAAAACAGTAAATGTGTGAACAGCTGACCGATTTCAACCCCAGTAGTAGCGTCTATGTATAGTGTAGGGTTGCGGGCGTTTCAGATTCTAGAGAGCATTTGATTGGACAGAAGATGTGATGAGAAGATGAAGTCTGCGATGATGTCATCAAAATCTGTGATTAATTTTAACGGAAGTGAGAGACTGAAATGTTTGAATGCTTATATCTTCTAAATGCGAATTTTGTCATTGTTTTGGAACACACCAGTTTATTTCTAAACATAAGGCTAACATAATCATACTTAAAGCTAAAACACTTCAATTTTGATTTTAGTGTGCCTTTATTTATCTCTTAATAATACTGAGATAAAAAGTCTGAATTGTAAGATTTTTTTTATTGTTCATTTAGGGGTGGCTTCCATAAAAGACTATGGACGCTTGTTTCTACCACAGAATAATAAAGGTAATTGCAACTTTTTTATCACGCAATTCTGACTATACATCACCAAATCCTGATGTTATATCACGTAACCCTGACTATATATCACAAAATCCTGACTATATATCACAAAATCCTGACTATATATCACAAAATCCTGACTTTATATCACGAAATTCTAACTTTAAATCACGTAACCTTGACTATATATCACAAAATCCTGACTATGTATCACAAAATCCTGACATTATATCACACAATCCTGACTGTATATCACAAAATTATTTCTTTATATCACAATTCAGACTGTATATGACGCAATACTGACTATATATAATGAAATCCTGACGTTTTATCATGAAATGCTCTCTTTATGTCACACAATCCTGACTATATATCACTAAATCCTGAAGTTATATTATGCAATCCTGACTATATATCACAAAATTCGGACTTTATATCACACAATTCTAAATTTATATCATGAAATACTGACTTTATATCACAATTCTGGCTTTATATGACAATTCTGACTTTATATCACACAATTCTCACTTAATATCACACAATTCTGACTTTATATCACACAGTTTGAGAGAAAAAGTCGCAACTATCTTTTAAAATGTTTTATTCTGTGGCGGAAAAAACAAGCTTCATAACAAAACAACTGTCATGCTGATGAACAATTTTTGTTGTTGTTGTTTTTTAGCAGTAGCACACGAAATCTGTCAAATAATGTACCTACAAACTATGTAACACACACTATGTTTTCTGTTAATAATATAAATAGTAAAATTACAGCACACAAATGGCTCCTTTTCCCGATAAAATGCTGTTGTTGATTTTTATTTAGCAGGCAAATGAAAGCATCTCTCTAGCTGTAACTGTCTGCAGGGTCCTAGAGCACACAGGGCCTGAGTTATACACTTTCAAAAATGAATTTATATATAAAAATCAAAAGCGCCTAATTTTTGTGGGGTTAGAACAGCTTAGACAACATATACTTACATGTTTATAACTTTTAGCAGTGTTTTATGTAACTTTAAAGGGTTTCCTGTAAAATGACACCAACATTTTGAACTTAGACCACTGTATGTGTGTATGGGAGGCTTTTCAATTTGGGTAGGCCAAATCCAAGCGGAAATGGCACCAGAGTAATTTAGTGTAAATACATTACTTTGCGTAAAACAAATGCCAAAGTGATGCATATCTCCAGAAAGTAGAGACTCTAAGCTTTCAAATGGTACCACACATGACATAATAGCTCCTCCACAGACATTTAAAATGGAAAGTATATACATGACGATGTCATTCCCAACCCTGTAAGCAGGGTCCTCTGAGTTTAAGAGGTTAAAGAAAAAAAATCATGCTTTAATTAATTACCATTTAAGACCCATTGCATCTGCAACTCAATGCATTAATTTTTTTTACTTTGAGAAGGTATTCATGTCCAATTTATTACCCAGGAAACTAGTGTTTACGATAATTCTGATAGCCTGTGAAGGCAACTTTAGACCCCCACTCTAAAGAATATTTGGACTCCATTCATCAAGAAGAATTTTGGCCTAAACAATGTGGACAGCTCCTTCATCTATTCAGAAATCAGTTGTTCCATCCCAAACAGAATCGTCCCTGTCTCTACATGTCACATAGCAAAGCTCTCTACAGTCCTGTAGGGGTAAAACCCCCTTTTATCATCCTTACAGCTCTGATATCTTGTTGAACCAGCTGGCTAGAACACCTCAGGCTCTGAGCTTGACTATGCAAGTATTTTCGTTCAAATCCCTGACTGCACCCCTCCTGTATCCAGTGACGAGTGGATTCAAATGTTTTATAATTCCTTGGCCGAACTGTTTGCCTGTTTTTAGGGCAGGCAGATACATGTAGCTGTGTGCCGTTCATGCATAAGTGCTCACACACACATAAATCTAAACAAGGACGTCAAAATCAAGCTTTCATGATCCTTTTTTCTAGCTTTTCTTATTTTATTTTATTTTTTTCACTTTAAGAGCATGTGACTCAGAAGAGTGTAAACAGAAAATCCATGCAATTTGGTTTTAGTGTCAATGTAAAGAAATGTAAAGTTTTGTTCACTGATTGACAAACTGGTCCATTTCATATATGAAGTTGTAGCAACATCTAAATAAAAAAAAATAATGCAAAAAGATTTAATATAATATACATATTATATATAAAACACTGAAAATATTCAAATTGTTGAATAAGTTGGTAAGAGATAATTTTAAAAATCTTTTCCGTTCACTTATGCTGTTTAAAATAATTGTTTTATTATATATATTTTAATAAGATCTTGACCAAAAAGTGATATTCCTCTTGATGGAAATAGCATTTCATCAGTTTTTGGTCAAGATCTTTTATTGCCAATGCAAGAGTCCTGCACTCTGTAAAGTCTCCTCAGCACATCCCAAAGACTTTCACTGAATGTCTTGAGCCATGTAACATAGTTCGTTGTTATGGAAAGAAGGAGTCAGGAACCGGCGAACATTTAAAGACTTAATAAATAAACACAAGCTGAAAGTAAAAGCGACTACCTCGCCACAAGCCAATTCATGTGTGAAAATGATTCTTCATGCTCCCTCCCATCCATTCTTTCACAGTTCAGACATTATGATCAGACATTGTGATCCTGGAATATGGCCATGGTGTGTCTTCATACATGTTTTTTTAAGAAATGAAAAGCTACACACTCCGTCATTTAGGGTTAGAAGAATTGTTTTTTTGTTGTTGTTGTTGTTGTTTAATGAACGATTAAAATGTTTCCATGATCTGCTTTTGAAGAAAATTGTATTATTGTGCTACAATGCACATGAGTTGCAGTTCTGTCGCCTCCATCCCAACAATGTTCATTCACATCATATTAATGCAGGGGTAGGGTTATGCTCATGTGGCACTGCAGTTAATCACAATCACGAAAGTGTATTATTTGCATACACTTCAATTACTTGCCGGTTAAAATTTGTATTCACATGCTGTTCTAACATGTGTTTTTCTAACATGCGTACACCCAAAGCCGCCCCGTGCACAATAAAAGCCTGTCAAACAGCGCAGAACTACTAAACTAGATGATTGTGCTTATTTTAAGTCCATCCTGATCAAATCACAAAAAACAAGACAATCAAACAGTCAGCAACAGAATACAACAAAACCATTAATACCAATGTATACTTCATCAAACCAGTATATACTTGAGCCAACCGATGTATCTAAACCAGTATGCAGTTGAACAAACCAATACTTAAGGAATGAATTGTGTACTTGAACAAACTGATGATTGTGTTCTTATCTGTACAGATGCATCAGAAACATTAATCAATTAATCCTTCATGAACATTATAAATGATGATTTAATGATTCTCATTTCATATCATGCACAGAGAATATTAAGAGATTCAGATCAAACTCTGTGTTGAACTGAATCAAATAATTCATAATTATTTAAAGACAATTCCCTGGCACCCAACTCAACATCTGCCAAACATCTTAAAATATAGAAAAATAGTTAATCTATACTTCCAAAGTATCTAAATAACATAACTAAAATAACTGTTCCAGTACCTGTCCGTACTATTTAACTTTGGCATAATGCTGTTTTTTATAAAAACAGCAAACACCCGGTAGATGGCTTCGTCCTCCACAACGTCAGGAGGAGGAGGTTTCGCATCGTCACCAGGATCTGTGAAAGGATTCATTGTGGGGTTTCAACAATGACAGATAGAATGAAGGTGAGATACGGTACTGTGCTGGGAGGTTGAGATGGTAGGTCACCTCGTTGAGCTGCCTCTGTATTGTAAAATGGACATTGTAACGGGACACAGCTTACGGCAAGGCAGTTGGAGACGGATGTCCCGGATAGCCACACCTTCTGGCCAGGTTGATTACGAGGAGTGGGACCCCTTCTGGTGTCAGCTTGTCTCTTACGTATCTGAACTGCCTGCTGGAGATGGACATGAGCTGAGTCCCACAATCTCTCGCTCTGCTGAAACCAGCGGTTGACAGCTGGAAACTCTGAGGGCTCACCTAACCAGGGGAAGAGAGGAGGTTGGTTACACTGAAGGATACACTGAAACAGGCTGAGCCCTGTGGTCGTCTGCTGGAGGGAATTTTTTTATGACAGCTCGGAAGAGACACTGCTTTAGTTCAAGGTAGTGCTAACAATAATAAAGAAAGATGATGATCAACACCTTATGTGTTAACACTGAAATGTAGATGTAATATATTTCCAAATGTAAGCCCATCTTATGCGGAATGACGCTTCATACTGTCGTCTGCCCTGGCTCTAACCTCGAGGGTTTTAGCCTGTTTACTTTTTGCAAATCTTGTGAGCGCGCAAACCCAAACGCTGTGCAAATGTTTTTATTGGTTTATTAAGTACAAACAGGCGAGTTATGAAAACTTTAGTGTGAGGGATTTGTTTACTTCACACAAAAAGATTTTGGAATGAGATGGCTAACTGTAGTAGCGTTTAGTCCACTGTCTATAACAGAGACAGAGTTTTTTTTTTTAACGACAACTTTGATCGGTTAACGTTGATATGGTCAACCATCGGTCAAACAGTCATCGGTTAACAACAACCCTAGTCTCCACCTTCCTCTGGTTCATCTGGATGCTGTGTAGGTCGATGACATAACCCAGGAACTGAACGGAGGGAATATGGTGTTGCCGGAGCTTCTCAAGGACCTGAGAGATGTGTCAGTAATGTTCGGACAGGTTCCGAGAGAAATTGAGGACGTCATCTATATAGACTACTACATAGCACTGAAGGAACTTCCTCATTCATATAATTTTGGAAGATGGAAGGAGAGTTTGACAGACCATAAGGCATGACCCGATATTTGTAGTGCCCTGACAATGTTAATACGATTGATGTTTTACGTGCTCCGCAGGTCCAGCTTGGAGAAGATATTTGCTCCTTGCAGCTGTTCCAGAGCTCCTGGGACCAGAGGAAGGGGGTAGCTGAACTTTACCGTCTGGGAGTTAAGCTTGCGGTAGTCAGTGCACGGCCTCAAGCCCCCGTCCTTCCTGGCCATAAAGAAGATGCTTGAAGCGGCAGGGAACGCAGATGAACCGCGGTTGAAGGGCTTCTTGCACGTACTCCTCCATAGCCTTCTGTTCTGGGATAGACAAATGGTAAACTCTACCCTTGGGTAGAGTAGCCCCAAGCAGCAGGTTGATGGCGCAGTCCCATAGCCGATGGGGTGGTAGCTGCGTTGCCAACCGCTTGCTGAGCGCCTGCTAAACACCTGATATTCAGGAGGAATTTCCACTTGGTGACTGGGTTCAGGACTTTCGATGGAAGTGGAGAGAAGAAGAAGAGCTTTGGAATAGGTGTCGGCCAATCACAGAAGATTTCTTGATTAGAGATAAACAGTTTTGTACACATTCCTAACTCCGCTTAAGGATCTCACTCGTGCTTCATTGGATGTGCAGTTGATGTTGTGTGAGCCAGGGGTATGCCAGGATGATATCCACGGTGGAGCCTTCCAGCACCATGAACGTGATCTCTTCTGAATGTACACAGCCGATGCGGAGTGTGGTGAAGGGGGCGTGGCTTTGCGAGGTCTGTAGTGGGAGAGGGGGAGCAGAGCAGAGCGGTGAATTAGTAGGTCAAGTGCAGATGAGTAACACCTGTGTCTGATTGCAGTAATTGGCATGGAGAGACAGCATTTAAGCCCAGGCAGAGAGAGAGAGTTGGGAGAGAGAGACCAGGACTAGGACTGCTGCTGCTGTTACTGTGTACTGAGTGAACTGAAGCTGATTACCAGAGAAAAGTTGTCTACAGAGTTTTGAGCACCCTTGTGTGTCTTTTATGTTTGAGAGTATTTTAAACAATAAAGTGTGCAGTCCCATTCTCGCAGACCCCGTCTTCTTCCTTCCTACACAAACCTACGTTACATGGAGCACAAGTGTGGGGGAGTAATGCTAGATGTGGCCACGGCCAAGGGGTTTTCCTTGGATTGTATGGACTCAGAGATCCTGTTGGCAGCGTTTACATTGGACGTTCATCTGTTGGAGAATTCCAACAGAACCGGAATTGATGAGGGCTTGACTCCCTGCGGAACCAGAATATATGAGCGCTTGTGCTGAAATACAGACATGATAATTAGGGACATATACCATGGTTCTGGTGAGAGATGCTATACAGGCAGGTTGTTGGATAGTACTCACAGCTGGGCGTGGTGGCTGGATGGGACAGACAGCGATGATCCTGTCCCCCACAGTACAGAAAGAGATGGTACAAGATTCTTCTGTGACGCTCCACACGAAATAGGCGATTAAAGTCAACTTGCATGGGTTCTGGTGCTGGAAGGACGACAGATGGTGTGGCAGACAGAGGATTGATAGAAGGCATGTGAAGTGTGCATGCACATTGAGCAGCACGGATGGTTTTCTGGATCAGGTTTTCCAGCCCCATGGTATCGTTCGACACAACCATTAACTGTTTCACTTGGGGATTAAAACCATGTCAAAAGGCTGTTATAAGCACTGATTTATTCCATCCACTAGCGACCGCTAGGGTATGAAAGAGAAGGGCGTCTCTTTGCCCTTGGCAAATGTGGTACAGTTGGTCGTCTACAGCAAGATCTGCGTTGCTTTGACCGAAAACTTCCTGGAAGTGACTGAAGAGGGTAGCAATGGTAGTGGTTACAGGAGCATTGGTTTCCCAGAGAGGTTGAGCCCATTGTAATACTCGCCCGAGAGCAGGGTAACCACAAACACTGCGCAGGCAGGTCTGGTGGGGAAGAGCTGAGACTGAGCTTCCAAATAGAGGGAGCATTGTAGAAGGAAACCACTGCAAACCTCTGCCATGCCAGAGAATGTCGCTGGTTGGGCCATGGGACATAGAATTGACAGAGGCAGCTGATAAAGAAGTAGTGGGCATGAGGTACTGAAGTGCATGGTGAGTTGTAGAGATAGTGGGAGAATTGCTGCTGGATGTCGGTTGTAATAAGGCTTGCACCGCTTTGACCAGGGTGGATCTCCAGCCGTGTTTGTGGTCTGGTCTTCTGTCAGGTTATGGGCAGAGACAGAGAATTAGGGTAAACTCAAAGTGATATTTATTTAACAGAGTCACGAACACAGGTTGAACTTGGAGTAATGGTGAGTATCAGATCAAGCACTTCAGAACAGTCACTTAGCTGTGGATAATGGAGTTGCAAGAAACAAAACACAAGGAACTGAAGCCTAGGAAGACAATGAATCAGACGTTGGATGCTCAGGCGAGTAATGGGTAAGGAGTCCAGGTACATACAGTATGACTAGACCAGACACTGTGGTGAAGGGAGAGAGAGTTTATGTAGTGTCCGTGATGATCAGGTGCAGGTGATTGTGAGTTTTCAGGGGATTGTGAATGAGTGGGCAGAGCGTGGAGATCTGGTGACGATGCATGTGCGTTGGTTGGCGTTGGCTGTGACTGTGACAACAACAAAGAAAAAAAAAGACAATGAAAAAAGACCATAAAGTGTTTAAGTATGTGTGTATAAAATGGTTCAGGATTATCAGCAGGAACAAAAGCAACTATGGTGTTTTGGAGATTCTGCTTAAAGGTGGAAGTTGCAATCAGAGACGTAAGTTTCAGAGTATTTTGTAGCATGTTCCAGTCATGTACTGCTGCAAAGGGGAAGGCATTACATCTAACAGTAGTAGAAGTAGGGAGGGTACTACACTTAATAAAATTACTTTATTTTCTGTGACGGGTGTTATGAGCGGCATGAAGGAGAGATGACAGATAGTTAGGTGTCTTGCCCAAGATTGTTTTGTATATAAAGAGAAACTAATGATGAAGCCACTGGGTATGAAGGGAAGGCCAGTCCACCAGTTTATACAGGTCACAGTGATGAGTGTGAAAGGGTGCATTAGTGGCAAAACGGATGGCTGAATGATTGACGGAGTCAAGTTTTTTCCTGTAGATTCTATTTGTATCTATTCTGTAGATAATACTGCCAAGTCCAAAATCGTGGGATGCATTTGGTTGCATGAATAAAGGAAGCTTTATTGTGAAAAAGAAAGGCTAGTCTAGCTTTGAATTTTGCTTGAAGGTTATTATTGTGTGTAATGAATGACAGGGATGAATCCAACCAGATGCCTAGGTATTTATATGTTTTGCCATACTCCAGAGCCATACTGTTCATGCAGGTGATTGTAATGTAAGTGGAGTCTTGGTATCAGGTTTTTTTGGGTAAAGAGGATGCATTTTGTCTTACTGGTGTTAATGCGTAGGTGGAGATTGTCAAAAAACTGCTCTATAGAGGTGAAGCTAAGTTTAAGACTGGAAGCCGCAGAATTGGGAGTAGGACCAACTGAGTACAAACGTGTCATCTGCATAAATGTGAATTCGGGAGGTGCCAACAGCTCTGGCTATATCATTGATGTAGACAGAAAAAACGGTTGGTCCCAGGATGAAGCCTTGAGGCACACCTTTAGAGATGATAAATTGATCTGACATGATGTTTTCAAACTTCATTTGCTGGACACTGTTGCTGCTTTTAAGAACATGGGAATAAGAGCATCAAGGCCAGCATATTTGTTTGTATTCAGCTTAGTAAGTTCATTTTGGACTTCATAGGTGGAGAGAGGCATAAAGGAGAAGCTACTGTTGCTTGATGGAGAAAGTTGGAGATCTGCTGCCCTTTCGAAAATGAACTATAGTTTTACTACAAAAAACAAAAACAAAAAACTTTAATATAGTTAAACCATGGTAACCACAAATTAACCATGGCTTTGCCTCTCATAGTTTTTAACCATAGTATTTGTGGTAAAACTGTGCTTATATAAATGGTAATCAATAAGTCAAAATCCATGGTTACTACATTTGTACTATAACTAAAATACAATTACTGGTGGCCTTTTGACTGAGAGACCAGAAAGCTTGCAATAGCGCAATGAGCACTTTTTTGACTAAAAACTCTGGCTTGATAATTTGATAAGATGTTAGTCAAAAGGAGTTCAATCAAAGTGGATGACAAGGACAATTTAGGATTCGGTCTTGTGTGCTCAGATAAAATTTGAGTAAGCTTAGAGCATCAAAATGTGTCTTGGGGGTTGATTATATCCCAGTTTAGATCACCCACAAGGACAAACTCAAAGGATGTGTATGGAGCTAAGAATTGACTAAAAGCTGAGAGTGCAGAGGCTGGAGCTAAAGGTGCTCTATAGCAAACAGCAACACAGAGAGAGAAAGTAGTTGAACGCCTAAGCTTTAGTACCAGCACTTCAAACTGTTTAGGAACTTACTTAGACAGAGCAAAAGTACATTCCAGACGACAATTAACATAGCTACACCACCACCCCTGGTAGCTCTGTCCTGACGAAACAAACAGCCTGGTATAAAGATGTCAAGAAGAAGAAGTGGTTTTATTTTCCGAAATTTTTAATGGAATTATTTTTAATTCGTTTCATTTTTTTTTCCATGAATGCATAACTATAAAATCCGCACATTGTATGCATATCCTCACAAAAAAGCTGGCCCAATATTTTACAGATGCTTTAAATATAATGAAAATTCAACAGGCCTGATCAAAAATGTGACCCTGGACCACAAAACCAGTCATATATACATCGCCAGAAAGCTGAATAAATAAGCTCTCCATTGATGCAGGGTTTGTTGGGGAAATATTTGTCTGAGATATGACTATTTGAAACTCAGGAATCTGAGGGTGCAAAAAAAGCCTTTATAGTTGTCCAAATTAATAGTTTTTTACATTTATATAGCGCTTTTCTTGGCACTCAAAGCTCTTTACATGAAAGGGGCGAATGTCCTCAACCACCACCAAAGTCTTTCGCAATGCATATTTCTATTAATAATTTTTTATATATAAATTTACTGTAGGAGATTTACAAAATATCTTCATGGAACATGATCTTTACTTAATATTCTAAAGATTTTTGGCATAAAGTAAAGTTGATAATTTTGACGTATACAATTTATTGTTGGCTATAGCCACAAATATACAACTTATGACTGGTTTTGTACTCCAGGGTCAATAATGTTTATTTTTTATTTTTTAAATGCACTATGTCCCTGAGTGTGTTGTTAATCTATTATTCATTTACCATGAGCAATAAAACAACTCACTCTGGGAAATACTAGTTGGATGAATGATTATTTTAAGGTGTGCATATCAATTTATTTATATTAGTATATCATGTGCAAATACTTAGGCTTTAAGTTTTTAAACGTAAAATAATAATTTGACATCTAGAAAACAATTGTGACATAATACCAATACATTGAACAAACAATATGTGTTTCAAAATCAACAAACCGATGATGCATACAATAATAATAATAATAATACTAAAAATTATCTAAAGCAATGTAAACTTTAAGAAACTAACGCATGCTTGAAAAAGACAGAGAAGCCAAAAAGCTCTCTTTCTGAAATGTGCCTTGTGCTTGAAGTGCTAATGTCAAGTTCAGACTCAGTGATTATGCATATGTATAATCCTTCTCATGCGCTGCAAATGTCTCTTATGTTGATCCAGGCAAGATTTATAGGAAACTATTGAAGTCAGAGACGTGATTTCAGATGCGATGAGTAGAATATTAAAGCAGCTAATGCATGACCGTACTATAAGTCACATGTCTCCATTAGGCAGCTATAAAACTGTATGACATTTCCTCTGGGAAACCTCCTTCACCTGAGGTTGTGTTGAGCTGATCTGAGTGATGTTTTCCTCCGTGCTCAGTGTATGAAGCTGGAAATGCATTCAACCTCCACTACTCATTTGCCAGACGATTACTTTTATAGACTGAGAGAAAACATCCATTTGAAAAGATCTATGCAAGATTGACTAGTTTAATTTGTGTGCCATGAGTGGCCATGAAATGTATTGTACTTAAAATGGAAGGGAAGTCTAATTTAATTGTAAATGATTTATGGTATAGTTATTCATGGTACAGCAAGCATGACTGATATTGCTCTATTACTTAGAGTAAGACAGCATCCTCTAAGCATAGGTGTTAAACCTGGCACTGAAACTCGTCTATGAGTTTGATTTTTACCTCATGCAAAAGAAGGGCCTGAACTGTATCTATCTGCATTGTTATGTTGGTTTGCAATCTGCAATTTTCTGTTTGTTTGTCTTAAAAAAAATGTTTGTGTACTGTGCTCGATTAACTGAGACTTCTTACAGCTCTTACAGGTTGTTGGCCTTGTTTGTTTTGTTGCTTCTATTGCTCTCCCCTTTTTGTAAGTCGCTTTGGATAAAAGTTTCTGCTAAATGATTAAATGTTAAATATAAAAGTTAAATGTTATGAACATACGGATAGTATAATATTGCTAGATTAAAAGCGATATTTCCAATCAACCAATCAGAATTAAAAGGACAGGGTTACAGTTAATATCAAGTTTAAGCTTATAACACGAGTTATGGGCCTCTATTGGCCTGAAGTCGTCATACTCAATTCTAGTCAGAATATGAGTCTGATACTGCTCCATTGGGCTGTGATTATGGGGCATGTTTCCATTATATCTATCCATTATGGGGTGATGAAACCGAACCAGGAAAGACATCAATTAGATAGACCTACAACCAATCAGAGCAACGGAGCGACGCATAACTTTAGTTGCCAAATGTTAAAGGGATCCCCTGGTGTTGAGACTTGTATGGCTTAATATAACATAAATGATGTTTCTTACTGAAATATGTAGTAGAAAACCCATGAACGAGCTACATTATTTAAAAAAAATCGATTTTATATTTGGACTATGGGCGGCGCCATTTTGTTTGCGTTCTAGGGTGATGACGTAGAATGGTTGCACTTGGCAATCAGCTATTGCTTTGTAATTGTACATAAAACACACTCAAACATACATGTGCACACAAACTCTCTCTCTCTCTCACAGACTCACACACACCCCAACAGATCGGCGCGAACACACACACTCGCACTGCGTGCGCGCATATATAACCCTCATTCACTATTCCCTGGCTGTGTTGACATCATAGATGGACTGTTGATATGCAGTAGATTAACTGTAATGCCTAATGTGACCAGCAGAGGGAACTATCTAGGTTTAGGACCATGGGATAGGAGGCATGAGGAAGAGAGGCAGGATGTTTTGGTGATGTTGGTTGATTCGTGCATTAAAGTTTGAGCACAAGCTCAGTGTATTGAAACCTCGATCTTTAAACTTTCATCTTTAAGACACAAATAACATTCCCTACTTTTGTTCACTAATACAATTTGAAGGAGTGATTGAAGACGAGTGCGTGAAGTCGGACAGCTGTTGTGTGTAATCGGCTGTACACTTGTTATTGCGGTGAACGTGAGACTGAATGAGTGCAATCGAACATGTCCACTATGGTGTCGGACAACACTACAAATGGCCGTCCCTTCAAATAATGCCCTATTTCAGGGTATAGGGGGTCGATTTCAGATTCAGCCCCTGTCGTGGAGACTGAGCAGCCCAACATCCCGATTGAGACAGAGCAGTCTGTCAGGTGTGTGTGCGCGCCCGCCGATCTGTTTGTGACTTGTGTAGGTGAGTTTGTGTGCACATGTATGTTTGAGTGTGTTTTAAGTACAATTACAAAGCAATTCATTGGTTTTGTTTAACTCTAAAACAATTTTCGAGTTGCGTTGTGGTAAAAATAGCTACGTGTAACGCCAGCTGATTGAGGAGTGCAACCATTCTATGTCATCAACCTAGAACGCAAACAAAATGGCGCTGCCCATGGTCCAAATATAAAATCGATTTTTTAAATAATGTAGCTCTTTCATGGGTTTTTTACTACATATTTCAGTAAGAGACATCATTTGTTATATTAAGCCATACAAGTCTCAACACCAGGGGATCCCTTTAACAGAACTCAACCGCACTGTGTTGCCAAGTCTGCGGTTTTCCTGCAGGTTGTTTTCCATGTCCGTGGGTTGAAGGGACCTCAATTATGTGCTATATAGACCCAGGAATGACCTCAAATGTTGTGAGCGGGGTTGAGTTTGGCTGGCATCCAGGCTAGGCTTATATACCATCCTTATTCACCTTTACCTCTGATTTTAGAGATATGTTATGGGTAGAGTTATAGGTTTAGGGGTGGGATGGGGTTAAGACTTAGCCTGACATCTCATACTCAGATTCTAGTCAGAATAGGATTCTGATTCTGCTCCACTGGGCTGTGATTATGGGGCGTTTCAACCGAACCAGGAAATAAATTGTCTCTGCAATCAATTGGACAGACCTACAACCAATCAGAGCAACGGAGTAAGTGACGTTTGTTGAGCGACGCGTAGTTGTCAACAGCACTCAACTGCACACATGCTGGAAGAAGTAGAAGAAGAAGATGAGTGAGAACGATCTTTGCCGGTGTTGTAAAAATAATTTAACTATATATATATACCAACAACTATTGTACATATACAATAGAGTAGTTACCAACACGATCATCATTTTTGAGAGAAATAGTAAAGGTGAATGCATATACAAACAAGTTCTGCATTTAGTTAACAAATTCAACCCAAGCGCTCTTTGGTGACAAGAATGATTACGTTACTGTTGATCATCTGTCCATCATTGTCTAAAGCCCGCCCTGACAATTTGATTGGTCTGAACAGCTCTGGTTGGAGCATAGGCAACGGATCAAGTCCAGACCGAACTTCCTGACCTTAAATGCTGTGTGTGGGGCTAGATCAGCTGGCATCCAGGCTAGTTAGGACTATGTTTTTGGAGAGGAATTTTGTTCCAGGATCAACAAAAGACGACTTATGCCCAAGTACACATTGTATGATTTTGGGCTGTCCCATATGAAAGATAACCAATCATGGTGATTTCTGTGGTCGTGGCTCCTAAACGGTGGCCCTACGTCCTAAAGTGAGAGAGGTACAAAGACAGCCATTGTCACAATCTTGCAACCACAGACAGCGTATGATCATTTCCTGATGTCCTACGTCTACAGACTAGCCAATAAAAATTCAACATGAAATGGTGTACTGATCAACACGACATGGCGCTAAAGATTGGCACACCAAGATTTTAGCAGCAGATAATTTAAGTCCTGTAAGTTGTGAGGTGGGGCCTCCATGGATCCGTGGGGCACATTATCCTGCTGAAAGAGGCCACATCCACCAGGAAATACCATTTCCATGAATGGGTGAACATCGTCTGCAACAATGCTTAGGTAGGTGGTTCATGTCAAAGTCACATCCACATGGATGGCAGGACCCAAGGTTTCCCAGCAGAACATTGCCCAAAGCATCATACTGCCTCTGCCAGTTTGCCTTCTTCCCATAGTGCATCCTGGTGCCATGTGTTCCCCAGGTAAGCGACGCACATGGCCACCCGTGTGATAGAAAGGAACCCTGATTCATCAGACCAGGCCACCTTCTTCCATTGCTCCGTGGTCCAGTTCTACCAGAAAGACTCGGGGAGAAATATATTAACAATAGAGCATTTATTAACAGCTCAGCAAGCTGATAGTGTACAGAGTCATTTTGGCGTAGGCCCCGTCCGAAGAGCATAATCCGAGGGTCTCGGATCTGCAATTCCTGCCTGAAGACGAGGGCAGGGGCGCAGCCGACCCCCCGGTAGGGTATGGACAGGGCCATCCTGGTGGTGGTGGGGAGGATGGGGGTAATCGTCACTTCAGTATCTGCGAACTCAAACATGTGTAAGTACAGAGCCTTTATACCGTGAGCATGAGAATATCATTGGATTAGAGTGAAGGCATTAAGTGACGTAGTAATTGAGTCTTCCCAGCAGAACTTATGCTAGAGCTTTCATTTCTGATGCTCTCATGCCCACTGATGGTACTTTCGGCTGTGAACAGGGGTCATCATGGGCATCCTGACTGGTCTGTGGCTTCGTAGTCCCATACGCAACATACTGTGTATTCTGACACCTTTCTATCAGAACTCGCATTAACTTTAGCTCATCTGTTTGATCAGACCACACAGGCCAGCCTTCACTGCTCAAGTGCATCCATTTCCAGGTTCTCAGATTCAATGAGCCTTGGCCGTCCATGACCCTGTGTCCGGTTCTCCACTGTTCCTTCCTTGGAGCACTTTTGATAGATACTGACCACTGCAGACCGGGAACACCCCACAAGAGCTGCAGTTTTGGAGATGCTCTGACCCAGTTGTCTAGCCATAACATTTTGGTCCTTCTCAAATCCTTGCTCAAATCCTTACGCTTGCCAACTTTGAGGACAAAATGTTCACTTGCTGCCTAATATATACCAGCCCCTACCAGGTGCCTTGATGAAGAGATAATGTGTTATTCACTTCACCTGGTAAAAATTTTGTTCCCGATGGTGTGGAAGACTTAGGACCATATTATGTTCGTCCAATCATTGCATTAATTTTAAACAGTTCCTCTTGAACCAAAATAACGAGCTTATGCTACTTTCACACCATAGACTATATAGAGCATTGTACGCAGTGTCGTTTTACGGGACAAAAAAACAAACAAACAAACAAATATATAGAGATCAGATAATTACATTTACAAGGAGAGCACTGAACACTGGGTTAGTTGTAACACATGGTTTAACACTTTCCACACATGCCAGGATGACGAAACGCTGTGTATTTACTAGTTGCCATATTAACATTATTTATGTATATATATATATTTTTTAAATTACGAGATTATGGAACATTTATTTAACCATAACAAAAGTACATTTCTTGAGTTTATCTCTGTTTTGCGTGTTTATTCAACATAAGGCAAATCTAATATTATTTTAGTCTTATATCAGTTATTTAACAGTTGAGCTCGTTCTTTAATGCTGATCTAAACAGGTGGGGCATGTTGTCACACTGCATTACAATGTGAGCCTATTAGAAATATGCTATAGTCTATACTTTTAAAGGGATTGTTCACCCAAAAATGAAAATTGTATGTTTATCTGCTTACCCCCAGGGCATCCAGGATGTAGATATGTTTGTTTCTTCAGTAGAACACAAATGTAGATTTTTACCTCCAACCATGGCTCGTATAATGCATGTCAATGGGCTCTAATTAGAATGATACCCCACTGACATGCATTATACGAGCAATGGTAAGCATTATACGGTAAGCAGATAAACATCACATTTTAATTTTGAGTGAACTATTCCTTTAATAAGCCTGAGATACCATGAGAAAAGGGTGAGTCAATGTTCAGAAATTATAAATTATTATTATGTTTGAACCATCCTGTATAGCTTTTTTGAGGTGTGTTTGTTGTCAAACTAAAAAAATGTGTATATTTTTAATGATTAAAAATGCCATTATTTTATTTTCAAAAGATAACATTTGTATTTTATTGACATAATATTTTAGTTTGTCCTTAGTTTATTTGGTAACATTTTAAGCTGTCATTTGGTCATGTTACACTGTACCCCACCTACGGGGCATGTTGTCACATTTCCCTTCCATTCTTTTGGGGTAAATCAAGAAAAAAGTATGCACTTTATTAATGAAACAAAACCATGAATTTGTCCTAGACATGTAAAATTAGTGCGTTGAAAAAAAAATGCGCTAATGTTCAAATGTATTTACACAAACTGAGAAAGTAAAAAAGCGTTAGGTTGTGCCATGCTTTATATTTAAACTTTTAATTTGATTGCAATTCAAATGTAAGTGTCTAAAAACATCATAATCAGTATATTATTTCTGTAATAAGTACTCTTAACAACAAATGCTGTTGTTGAAGTGCACTTCTTTTTCTCAAGGGGTTCCTTTAATGATTCCACTATCATGAATGTAGTGTAACACTACCAACGGCAACACACTGCATAAATCCTCTTGTCAAGTAAGGGCAGATAAATAAGATCAGTGTTCATACGTCCAGGGCTTCAGCCCTCCATCTGGCACAGAGAGATATATGTGGATGAAACTCAAAAAATAAATACATAAATAAATATATAAAAAAAATATTTGGCTACACAATCATGCAGAGCTGTTAGGAAAGAATTTGTTTCAGATCTCCTTCCTTTCTCACTGTCTCTCACTTTCTGGCTGTCTCTCCCAGCCTCACACACATACACAAACAAACATCCTCACACACTTGCTAACACATGCTATCAATAGAGCTGAGCTCGTTCATTTAGTTATGTGGGTGATTCTAGCAACAGCTAATTTTAAAACGTGTTCACCTTAACCAAAGATTTAAAACCTGCTGCAAAAGGCCCAAACTAACCAGACTATCTGTTCATGTTCCTGGCCTTATCACGCATATTAGCCTCAGACAGCATGCTAATGGACGGACCTGAGCCCGTTTACTGACCCTCCAATTCTCACAATACTGGAATGTACTTTTTCAATCTGGCAAACTCTAATCGGATTGGCTGGCCCAACACAACTTGTGGGAGGAAGGCCACACAAGTGTTTTATCAGTCCTTTTGCCATGTTTACAAGGTACCGGATGAATACAATCAGCAAGGTTCTAGTACTTTTTTAAATAAGCATTTTACAACTACACACATTGGATTAGCCACAGTTGTCAAGTTATGTCTGTGAAATAATCAGTACTTCTGGACATGCTCTGATCACAATTTTTGCTGCTATTTTTCAATGTTCCTGTAGTGATAGCCACACCATCATTTAAATATATAGCACATGGAGAATTACACACAGAAGAGTTTTAATGGAGCTTTATAAAAGTGCAGTGGTTCTCAAATGATTGTATACAGATGAAAACAACTAGAACAATTTACAAAAAGCATCAACACTCACTGTGTGAACTGTGTCAACACTGTAATCAACTCAGAACTCCTCTAATGAATGAACGGATTGTGTTGACCTTATTTAGTGATCCTGGGCCCTATTTTAATGATTTACGGATTCGCTATTTACATGGCGAAATTTGCGAGTGGAAAGCGAGTTCTCCAGAGAGCAATCCTTTTATTTTTAATATTTACAAATGTTGGTGCTTCCCTTTGTGTTTAATAAGCAGAGTGTACTGTTCATGTTTTGTGCAGCCGCATATAGGCGCACATTACACACCCTTCAAATAACACACAACATACTGCGCTATTGACTTTAGGCCAGGTTTTTGTTGCATTTATTTAAACAACGTGGTGCTGGACATGAAAATGATAACTGCGCTGGGCTGAAACTAGCAAAAAACACATAGTGCCGAGTGTATGATAGGGTCCAATGTGTTTAAAAAGTGATTAAAAGCATCTGCCAAATGAATACATTTAAATGTTTAATGAGCTCTTCATTGTTCAGTAGTCCCAAGTATATCCTTGCTATAATTAGCAAATGCTAAAATCTAGCTGACCCTGCTCCAAATTCCTATTAAGATTTCTAAAATATCGGGAACCTGTCATAAATGATCCTGAGGTAAATTCTCTAACGAGTTTGCAATGTTACATAAAACATATTTTAGAAAACAAAGACCCTATTGGACTATTTGATTCTCAATATGATCAAATTTGACATGAACATTGGGATTTAATGTCAAATGTTCAGTATCACTGTCCTCTATCACTCTCCATATATATTTCTGTTTTAGCTGACATAGCCATAACTTCAAGCCATAAATATGGAAACAAAAGTTTAAAGCAAAAGGCTGCCTTTGGGAGAAATATCAGAAAGAGAAATTGAAATATTCTTTGTGAATATCACGTACTACAGAAGCTTGTCTGGTAAAACAGTTTTAGCTACAGATTAAAAACTAGCATATGAATTATCTTTTTTATGGATTTTTCCAAGTAATAATATCAAGATTAGCAAAACAGTCTCTATCAATTGAGATTGATTGAATCATTTTGACAAACACACAATATGTCTGTATTTGAAGTCCAGTCACTTCATCCTCAAAATGGAAACTTTACTTGGTGGACTATCTAGTGGCAGCTCTTAATTTATCATTTTAGTCTCAGTTACAGTCATTTTTTGAACAATTCCCACCGCAGCACCCAGTGAAATGGAGAGCTCGTTAACTTCAGACATATCTCCATCTGAGTAGAATCATTGTCAGGCCTTGATAACCTCACAGGGGAGAGTTTATCATTATCATACTTTTAAGTCATCAATCACAGGAAATGCAGAATAAAATGACTGTAAAACAGATTTGTATTCAAAGCCTCATGGATTCTACAGGGCTACTTTCTAACTGTGCTATTGCATGTAGTCTCCAATTGCAGGGATCTAGCGATTGGATTGGTAAGTTAGAATATCTTTCATGCTGACTTGAGGGATTGTTTTAACCCAGAGCAATGTCTAATGTTAAAGTTTGTTTTTAGGTTTATGCTCCTTGGAAGCAGGACTTGCCGATGTCTTGTGACACCAAATGACGCGTCTCACTGAGGTCGGGGTTGATCCAATGTACTCCGAGTTCACGCGCCGAATGTCTGACTTTGAGTGGCATTCCAGAACTAATTTTCTAGAAAGAGATAAGAAAAATCGAATCTCTCTGGAATGGAGCATTATACCCCTGGCTCTGTTCAGTTCTTTGTCAGTTCACGTTATTAAATACATTATTAAATAAGGTTCGGGAGGAGCTCGTTCAGATAATTGACACAGGTGGAGAGTACTCAGCTAATCAACAAAAAAGGTGTATATATACAGGTCCTTCTCAAAAAATTAGCATATGTGATAAAAGGTTATTATTTTCCATAATGTAATGATAAAAAATACACTTTCATATATTTTAGATTCATTGCACACCAACTGAAATATTTAATAAAAACTTTTATTGTTTTAATACTGATGATTTTGGCATACAGCTCAAAATATTAGCATATCATGAAGAGGTTCTCTAAACGAGCTATTAACCTAATCATCTGAATCAACTAATTAACTCTAAACACCTGCAAAAGATTCCTGAGGCTTTAAAAAACTCCCAGCCTGGTTCATTACTCAAAACCGCAATCATGGGTAAGACTGCCGACCTGACTGCTGTCCAGAAGGCCATCATTGACACCCTCAAGCGAGAGGGTAAGACACAGAGACACACAAAGAAATTTCTGAACGAATAGGCTGTTCCCAGAGTGCTGTATCAAGGCACCTCAGTGGGAAGTCTGTGGGAAGGAAAAAGTGTGGCAAAAAACGCTGCACAACGAGAAGAGGTGACCGGACCCTGAGGAAGATTGTGGAGAAGGACCGATTCCAGACCTTGGGGGACCTGCGGAAGCAGTGGACTGAGTCTGGAGTAGAAACATCCAGAGCCACCGTGCACAGGCGTGTGCAGGAAATGGGCTACAGGTGCCGCATTCCCCAGGTCAAGACACTTTTGGGCTACAGAGAAGCAGCACTGGACTGTTGCTCAGTGGTCCAAAGTACTTTTTTCGGATGAAAGCAAATTTTGCATGTCATTTGGAAATCAAGGTGCCAGAGTCTGGAGGAAGACTGGGGAGAAGGAAATGCCAAAAAGCTTGAAGTCCAGTGTCAAGTACCCACAGTCAGTGATGGTCTGGGGTGCCATGTCAGCTGCTGGTGTTGGTCCACTGTGTTTTATCAAGGGCAGGGTCAGTGCAGCTAGCTATCAGGAGATTTTGGAGCACTTCATGCTTCCATCTGCTGAAAAGCTTTATGGAGATGAAGATTTGTTTTTTCAGCACGACCTGGCACCTGCTCACAGTGCCAAAACCACTGGTAAATGGTTTACTGACCATGGTATTACTGTGCTCAATTGGCCTGCCAACCCTCCTGACCTGAACCCCATAGAGAATCTGTGGGATATTGTGAAGAGAAAGTTGAGAGACGCAAGACCCAACACCCTGGATGAGCTTAAGGTCGCTATCGAAGCATCTTGGGCCTCCATAACACCTCAGCAGTGCCACAGGCTGATCGCCTCCATGCCACGCCGCATTGAAGCAGTCTGTGGCAAGGGGGGCGTGGTTCAGCGAGGTCTGCAGCGGGAGAGAGAGCTGCGGGACGAGCGGTAAGTGAGTGGGTTGGACGCAGATTAATAACACCTGTATCTTGTTCCAGTAATGGGCGCGGAGAGAGGATAAAACGCCAGTGGAACCGGAAGCCTGGGAGAGAGAGAGCCGGACTGTTGACGCGAACCCCAGAGACTGAGATACCCCGGAAGCCGGAAGTGCTGACCCGGAAGTGATCGTTGTGTTAAGAGAAACCACACCATTGAGTGTGCTGATGTGTTTGAGTATTACAAATAAAAGTAAAGCGTCAACAGTCCAGCCGACACCCGTGTCCTCTTCCTTCCACACCCACGAACTCGTTACACAGTCATTTCTGCAAAAGGATTCCCGAACAAGTATTGAGTGCATAACTGAACATAATTATTTGAAGGTTGACTTTTTTGTATTAAAAACACTTTTCTTTTATTGGTCGGATGAAATATGCAAATTTTTTGAGATAGGAATTTTGGGTTTTCATGAGCTGTATGCCAAAATAATCAGTAATAAAACAATAAAAGACCTGAAATATTTCAGTTGGTGTGCAATGAATCTAAAATATATCAAAGTTTAATTTTTATCATTACATTATGGAAAATAATGAACTTGTATCACATATGCTAATTTTTTGAGAAGGACCTGTATGCAGCTGTCTTACCTCCATTGTGTTGACAGTTTATCAGCATCCCTCCACCACCCCTTCTCCACATTTTCTCTTTCCAGTTCCAAATCACCACTTACATACAGGGGGTTACTCTGGGTTCGGGCCGAAGTCCGAGCTCGAAGCCTTCCCCCGGACAGCACGCCAAATTTAAATTTAAATTTACTCTCTACAAATGATATGTAAGTTTGAACTCGTGAATTGTGGTTAGTGGTAATTCTCTGTGTATTCTCTTGTGGATATTCTCTGTGTTGATTAAAATGATCTTTGTTATTTACTCCACATCATGCATCTCATCACTTCCGTCATTTGCATGACAGATGAACTGATTGAAACAATAAAAGAGAAAGACTGTTACTTACAGAACGGCTGGACACTGAACTAATATGTTGACTTGACTTCTGGGCTTCTGGCTGTCCCTTTGCATTACACCTCTTCAGTTCCATCTGGTTACTCTTTCCCTTTGGCTCAGCATCTTGGTCCTCACTCCCACCGATGTTTCCCCCAACTGCCAGGGTCCCATCTTTGCCTCTGTCCCTAAAGCTGGCAGCATCGCCTTGGACTTCCAGGCTTGCTATCTTGTCCCAGTCCACTATCCCTTCGTCTTTTGAACCCCAGGTTCTGTCAACAAGACCCATCAAAGGTTTGAATTAGCTCTTCCATCCATAAATTCTGTGTTCCTCTCTGCCGCCTCCTCTGTTTCCTGTCTTTAGCCAACCCCTGTCATCCTCCAAAGCCTGTTCCCTCCTTCCACCGTTGGACTAAATTGTATTGCGTGCCTTGTGGGATCTTTGTGGCTCTTTGCATAAGCTGCCAAATGATCCTGATGTCAGAGAAAAATGGATTCAGTTTATTTAGAAACAAACGTCCTAGTCACATCAGTGCTGACTTGTGTGTTTGTACCTTACATTTTACCAGCGACTGTTTTGAGAATTTGCAATGCAATACTGCCTTTGCCCAAAGACCAGCAAGAACCCCACAAACTGTAAGTAATATATTTCATTTTTAAACCGGTAATGACAGTTAAATGAATAATCATCGTATTTTTACTGCTTTAAAGAACACTCTATTTATAATGGCTAAAGCTGTCGATCACACAGCTCAAGTTTATCTAGACACTTGCAAAAACTCCCATTATAGTGATGCTCTTACACTGCACAATGAATCTCTTACTGTATTTACATCTTGTTTGCATTGTCAGTTATGATGAAAGCATTTAGTGAGACTGTGAAATTGTGTTGCGATGACGAGATCACTGCATTCACGCGATCAACAAACTGTCATCTGCTCATTACTGCAACATGCCATGTGATGGGAATAAATCTAAATATAATGCAATAATTAACACTTTTCATGTTTCATTAATTTCGACAGCTGTAATAGTAAAAATGTACTAAGTATTCGAGAGGGTCCCATGTTTAATATTTATTTCATATGCAAAGATGTTATCCAATCAGCAGTGGGTGTTTAAGTCTCGCTCCTACAAACCCAGCGTTCACATCAGAGGGTTAATATCAGGATAGGAAGTAGCCATTTATTTCTAAATTATGACTTTTTTAATGTAAAAATCATATTAAAGGTGCACTATGCAACTTTCCGTCCACTGGAGGGCGCCTATTCTAAACAAAGCCGTATTTTGATGACGCCAGGTGTGAGCGCAGTATCTTGGGACATGTGGTCTTCACCTCACAGCCGGTGGGAAATAGGACTCGGGCAGAAATCATGTTCATGGATGCGGTTATTAATTTTACTGTAGTGTAAAGCAGAGCAGGACCGAGTGTTGAGGAGCTGAGCACGGCCGCTGGAGCGATTGTTACGCAAACACACGGCTCGCGAGCACCGGGACTTTTATTATGACGGGACGGGACACAGTCGCCGGGTGCGCACACTTCCGCTTTTTCCGGTCAGATTTTTAGATACATTTAAGGGGCATCGCCCTTATTTCTTCTCATTCTTTTGATGCATGTAGGTCATTTTTTGGATATTTTTTACCTCAATTTTTATACATGGCACCTTTAAAGGGGTGATGGATTGAGAAATCAACATTCCCTTGAGCCTTTGATATATGAAAGGTCATGGTAATATAAGAATAATCTGTAAATTTCAGATCTGAAAACTTCATTGTTAGTCTTAAAAGAACGGGGAAATGCCGCCTCAACAGATAAATGTGTACGATGCTTCTGTAGCCCTGCCCACTGACTTGTGGAGCATACGCGAACAATAAACATGCTGAAGATAGCAAGATAACCGTTTGTAAATAAAACACAGGTCCACACTTGTTATGCAAACATATTGAGATTAAAATACAATGCTGTGTCTTCTTTATTGGATAAAACAGGAATGATGCAACACACTTTTTTTTTTTATGTGATAGTATTGCATTGTTACAGATCGTATTGATTATGTGTACGTGTCTAACAGAACATACTTTAACTTGCTGTCACAGACTGGAGAGTCCTTTATTTGTTGGTTCATTGGAATTCGGGACCAGACTCAGACATGTAATATTATGGGCCATTATATATCCATTGATCGGACGAGCCAAATAATTAAAAAAAATAAAAATTGCGGGTGGACGAGCGATAAAGCATTGTGTTTGTTTAATAAAGACGTTTTAAGAGCCCTGCTACGTAGTGGGAATCCCTAAAAGGTTCACTGCAAAAAATGCTTTTCTAACTTACTTACATTTTTGTCTCGTTTCTAGTCCAAACATCTAAACATGCTTAAAACATGTTTATTGTCTTATTTGGGGGAAAAATAACTCAAAATTAAGAGAGTTTTAGCTAAGATAAGAAATGCATTTTTTTTTTGCATTGTTCTATATAGAACCCTTTTTAAGTGCCAAAATGGTTCTTTCTTGTCATTATAGAAACCTTTTAGCATAAAAGGGTCTTTGGAGTATACTCAACTATACTTCTATATAGAACCTTTTAAGGGTTCCAAATATGTAGCGCTGATAGAACCTTTTCTTCTAAGAGTGTAGCTGTGGGCGTTTACTTTCAAGTCTCCAGTGCGTCACGCCCATCAAAACCCAGCGTTTTGGAGAGAGCCTCAAAACCAGTGCAAAAAATAACCTATTACTTATTGGTTGTGATGTTTTTGAATGTAAAAACCACACGAACATCATTAGTTGACCTCAGATAACAGTATGAAAAGAATAAAAATGCCGGTTCATGACACCTTTAAATACTTTAAGTTTCCTTGGTTATTGCTTATTTTTGTATTGTTAGTTTGTGTTTACTACTGTAGTTAACTAACAAATATCTTTGCAAAGTGTTAAGTTATTATATTGAATAACTCATTTTTTTTTAAATATTTTTAGCTTTTTAAGTAATTGTTGGAGACCGAAAGCATTGCCTTAATATAAACTGTTAATGGTACTGTAAATCGTTACAGAACACCTATAAATGTCTGTTTATATCTGTCTATTTGAATCTGAGCTGGAATTCTGCTGAGCTGATGTGTTGGCGTATAGAGACTTTCTATCTGGGTTGGAGTTTTATTTGTAAACCACTCCAGCTGGTCCTGTGTGAGGAATTACATGCTAGATTCTCAGTTTGGAAGGGGAACAAAAAAAGAAAACAGCTGTCAAACAATCAATTACGAAGCTCCACAGAAACAGCTATGTCGGCACAACTGTCAGTGAAGCGTTGAACCCAGATGCACAGGCTGCTGAACAAATAGTGCCTCTCACATTCAGTCCACACAAAATGCAAACTAAATATTTAATTAAAATATACAACATAAACAACTTGCAATCAGTGGTACATATAGAACTCAACAACTGTATTTGCTTCCACAGTCAGAAAAGTAAAAGAAATATGATCTAGTTGGAGGTGTGGAAGTAGAGAATTTGCCAGGGAAAGCTTTAATATAACATCTGTTTCCTATAATAAAACATGATACAAGCCAGCTCAAATAAACTCTACTGAACAGTTAACAAACAGAGAGATGTTTTAGTTTTTGCCAAAAAAATAACCTCTGAGGGCCGATCAACTTGCGTGCATGTTTAAACCATTGTTTGGCCATGGTGGTGCCAAAATATTAAAGGAAAATCAACAGTTTGTACTGTGTGTGCGCACGTTTCACCTGTACAGATGATGCACACTAGGTTAGTACATTTTATATTCACCTTTTATATGATTAAAACATCATCCGTTTTGTGTGGACCTCATTACTAACTCTTCGATATCATACATAGATTAGTAGTTTTATGTCTATTGTATTACTCAGTGGTCTCTTTCCTCTTGTATAATACAATAATTTCACCTAAAATTTGTATCCATTTATTAGTTGTAGTTTCGTGTAGGCTATGCCTACAGTATATAAATGAGCTTTGCTGCAAGGTTGGGCATGACTCAAAGTCACCTGCTGGTGGCGCTCTACTTCTTCAACTAAGTATCAGTTTGTAATCTGTATTAGTCCACCTTCCTCTTCTGAGCTTCAGGTAGATAATGTCTGTTCATTTATACACTTCATCGTCTCTGATCTGTAACTCAACACTTTGAGCCTGATGTCTGACAAAGTTCTATTGAGTGCCTGAATTGAGTGAATAACGGTTATTAAAAAACCCACTGTCATTTTATTTCTCAAGTGTTTATTGATGCCACCAATATTTTCCACCTGTGCAAAGATGTATTTACCACATGTGAGCCGCTTTGCTGTCCACTGACTTTGCAGGCACCTGCCTTCTACACTATAAAGGTTCTGCATTGGCATTAATGGCTCCATTTAGAACCTTAAAAATCAATGGAACCTTTTACCAGAGAAGGTTCCTTAGAGTAAAAAAAAAAAGTTATTCAAAGTTCTTCACACAAAGAAAAAATGGTTCTTTTAAGAATTCTCTGGGAACACAAAATGGTTCTTTAATGTCCTCAATGCGAAAATCCCCTTAACAAACCTTAATATTTCAGAGTGTAAATCAGAATCAGAAAGAGCTTTATTGGCATGTTTACATATGATAACTTTGTTTTGGTGACAGAAGCTTCCACAGCACAGAATGACAAGACAGATAATAAGAATAGAATAAGTCAATTGAAAATAACAATATAAATACAAATCTGGCATAACATTATGACCTAATGATAAGTGAATAACACTGATTACCTCTTCATCACAGCTCCTGTTAGTGGGTGGGATATGTTAGTCAGCAAGTGAACATTTTGTCCTTAGAGTGGATGTGCTAGAAGCAGTAAAAATGGTCAAGCAAAAGGATTTGAGCGAGTTTTGCCAAATTGTGATGGCTAGACGATTGGGTCAGAGCGTCTCCAAAACTGCAGCTCTTATGAGGTGTTCCCGGTCTGCAGTGGTCAGTATCTATCAAAAGTGTTTTAAGGAAGGAACAGCCACAGGGTCTTGGGTGGCCAAGGGAGTGAACGCTGGCCCATGTGATGGCATCCTTCATATCTCCGAAAAGTCTTTAGTTTTATTATATTTCTAAAATAAATGTAGGCTGTACCGAGTCTTTCCGAAAAAAACCGAGCGGCTGCAGGCGTATCGTGTGGGCGGAGCTAAAGAATGACAAGCGCGCAAAGCGGTGACGTCCTCAAGCATGGAGAAACCCATGGCTATCGATCTCAGCTAATAGATATATGATCCAGAATCATTCGGAGGCTGAAATAAACAGCAACAGGAGGACGTCCTTCTCTGTGGTATGGACTGTATTTAGTGGCCTGTCAACATTTGTGTCTCTTTACTCGCAGTTTATGAGGACATGATTCGGTTTATGGACTATTGTATGTGACTAAACCTGAGCAGTAGCAAGCAAAATGGTTTTGCACGTCAGACTAGTGTAACGTTATACATAGAACAACAATGGAGTCCGTTAGCGCATTTGAATGACGAAGCACGCGATCGTGTCGTTTACTGATGTTTACTCAGGCGACGATAGCCAATAGCAGAGACATTTGAAACAGTTTTACTCACCGGCTGCTTCCAAAGCAGGACCGAACCTTTATCGCTGGGACCGCTCCGTCAAAAACACACTTCTTTGGTATGATTTGGTGAAGTCCTGTGACAGCAGTGGCGTGGAGATCTGCTTTGCGACGCGACTGAAGCGATGTTGTGAAGCTTCCCGTCATTTCTGCGCTCAAGTCGGTTCAAATGCAGCGCTGCCTTCCCGGAATGCTGTGCTGAAGCGTTGAAGTCGCTTGATGTCACTCATAGGAATAAAGTGGAGCGTGGCGCAGACTATAACGACATGTGTTCGACGACTGGATCTGCAGCTGAGCGAGTGTTTATGGGCGTGCATTTCCTCTCTCTCCCTCTAGTGACGCGCGAGCGCACCCTACCGGGAGAAGAGCCCGTACGGCCCATACAAGGACCTTCCGCTCTATTAACATCAAACCGACCCATACTCGAAAAAAACTCTCCGAAACTTGTGAGAAACCGGAAGGAGTATTTTTAACACAGAAATACTCCATCAAACGTCCAACATTAGTTTTTGAAACTTTGTCTATGTTTAGGATGGGAATCGAAGTCTTTAACAGTGTAAAAAGCTCAGTATGCATGAAACAGCACTTCACCCCCCCTTTAAGATCATTCGTTAAAAACCGTTATATCATCACAGACACACAGCAGTCATAAATCATCACAATACAAATCTAACCTAGAAGCGATAGGAATAACTATTTATTTTCATTCAACAACATACAATATAACACAATATATTTAATTAAATTATACATTTTCTCTTTATTTATTAAAATGTGTAATACCATCATCATTTGCATACATGCAGTTAATTGTCATTTCAGTCTTATCATAACTGGTAAAACCTGAAAGCCAAAGAGAGAAAACATCTGTATTTTTTTGTACTTTCTTTAGACAATTAAAATTTAATTAAATACTATGGTAATGCCACAAATGAGTCCTACCTTTCACGACCTTCCCTTCTCTGCCTTCTCTTATAACACAACCTTTTTATCGTAGTAAAATCTACAAATCGTTCCCAACAAAAGTTTTGTATAAAACATGCTAAAGATTAGTGGACAGGCAGTTGATTCATTAAAATGATAAGCTATTTTCCTCACAAAATCAGTTTATTTAGTGTAGTGAAGCCTCTGCTCCATTGAAATGCATAAAAAAATGGCTTATCTTCTCTGCATACCAGCATTAGCAACTAGCCATTATGCTTTTTTGGCTAAGGTTGCAGGCTTGCCTTCTAGTGGCTTTGGAAAGACAGGTGCTTGTCATTGAATTAGAATATCATCAAAAGTTGATTTAATTCACTAATTCCATTCAAAAAGTGAACCTTGTATATTATATTTATTCATTGCTGATATATTTCAAATGTTTATTTCTTTTCATTTTAATGATTATATCTGACAACTAAGGAAAATCCCAAATTCAGTATCTCATAAAATTTGAATATTACTTAAGACCAATGCAAAGAAAGGATTTTAAAAAATCTTGGCCAACTGAAAAGTATGAACACTCAATACTTAGTTGGGGCTCCTTTTGCCTGAATTACTGCAGCGATGTGGCGTGGCATGGAGTCGATCAGTCTGTGGCTCTGCTCAGGTGTTATGAGAGCCCAGGTTGCTCTGATAGTGGCCTTCAGCTCTTCTGCATTATTGGGTCTTGCATATTGCATCTTCCTCTTCACAATACCCCATAGATTTGCTATGGGGTCAAGGTCAGGCGAGTTTGCTGGCCAATTAAAAAACAGGGATACCATGGTCCTTAAACCAGGTACTGGTTGTTTTGGCACTGTGTGAAGGTGCCAAGTCCTGTTGGAAAATTAAATCTGCATCTCCATAAGGTTGGTCAGCAGTAGGAAGCATGAAGTGCTCTAAAACTTCTTGGTTTACGGCTGAGTTTACCTTGGACCTCAGAAAACATCCTGAACCAACACCAGGAGATCACATGACACCCCAAACCATCACTGACTGTGGAAACTTTACACTGGACCTCAAGCAATGCGGATTGTGTATCTCTCCTCTCTTCCTCCAGACTCTGGGACCCTGATTTCCAAAGGAAATGCAAAATTTACTTTCATCAGAGAACATAGCTTTGGACCGCTCAGCAGTCCTTTTTGTCTTTAGACCAGGCGAGACGCTTTTGACGCTGTCTGTTGTTCAAGAGTGGCTTGACACAAGGAATGCGACAGCTTAAACTCATGTCTTGCATACGTCTGTGCGTAGTGGTTCTTGAAGCATTGACTCCAGCTGCAGTCCACTCTTTGTGAATCTTCCCCATATTTTTGAATGGGTTTTGTTTCACAATCCTCTCCACGGTGCAGTTATCCCAATTGCTTGTACAATTTTTTCTACAACATCTTTTCCTTCCCTTCACCTCTCTCTTAATGTGCTTGGACACAGAGCTCTGTGAACAGCCAGCCTATTTTGCAATAACCTTTTGTGTCTTTTGTGACTGTAATGTCAGCAGTCTTCCCTATGATTGTGTAGCCTACATAATTTGCCTGAGAGACCATTTAGAGGCCTTTGCAGGTGTTTTGAGTTAATTAGCTGATTAGAGTGTGGCACCAGGTGTCTTCAATACTGAACCTTTTCACAATATTCTAATTTTCTGAGATACTAAATTTGGGATATTCCTTAGCTGTCAGTTAATCATAAAAATGAGAAGAAATAAAAATGTTCAGTATATCAGTCTGTGTGTAATGAATGAATATAATATACAAGTTTCACTTTTTGAATGGAATTAGTGAAATTATTTTGATGATATTCTAGTTATGTGACCAGCACCTGTACAACCTCTGCTCTGCCTTTTTGCCAATGTTGTCTATGTGGAACTCCCATTTAAGGTCTTGAGATATTGCGGGGCCCTTAAACCTGAAAAAATCCAATGCTGCCACTGCTGTTCATGATGGTGAGCGGAAATAATGCTGGTGTCTTTCTCCTGTAGTCCACAATCATCTTTACTGTTTTGAGTGTGTTCAGCTACAGGTTGTTATGACTGGACCAGACAGGCAGCTCTTTAATCTCCTGTCTGTAAGCAGACTCATCACCAGTCTGAATGAGGCCAATGGGTGCGGTGTTGTCTGCAAACTTTAGAAGTTTGACAAAAGGGTCTTTGGTAGTGCAGTCATTGGTGTAGAGGAAGTAGAGCAGTGGGGAGAGAGCCCCCCTGGGGGTGCCAGTGTTGATCGTGCGGGTGCCGTATGAGAATCTTCCCAGCCTCACTAGCTAATGCGTCTCTGTCAGGAAGTTGGTGGTACACTGACAGATGGAGGAGGGCACAGAGAGCTGGGTTCCCACACAGCAACTTAGTCTCATCCCAGATCTGGCCCACATCTGCTATGCGTTGAATCCACATGTACCAGATGTGGCCCGGATCTGGCCTGACTGCTGCTGTCTGGGTTCATTTGGACACACATCCTCTTCACAGACCTAAAGTGCAGGAGGGAGGAGAGTGGGGTTGCTAGAGGCATGGAGTGTATGAGACAGGGTTTTTCAAACCTGCAAAGAAACGTATTGATTCTTGCTGACTCGTGTATTCTCCCCAAAGCTCGGGGATGGGATGTCTTTTAGGCCTTTCCACACTGCAAGGTCATCGGCTGAAAACTGGTTTCTCAGGGTTTCAGAATGTTTCCTCTTAGCCAGTCTGATCTACTTTGTCAGTGTGTATTTGGCCTGATTAAACAATACTCTGACCCCATTCCTGTAGGCATCTTCCTTGGCCTAACAAAGTTGTCTGAGTTTTGCAGTGAACTATGGTTTGACATTGTTGTAAGTTAAATGACTCCTGGTTAGGGTGCACATATCCTCACAGAAACAGATATATTCGATGTTATAGAATATTTGAGCTCGCCCAGGTCGGTGGCAGCAGCCTCAAAAACACTACAATCAGTGTACTCGAAGCAGGCTTGCAAATCCCGCTCTGCTTCATTATTTCATCTTTCTTATCGTCCTTACAGTCTAATTATGCTATTTTATTGCATAGCATCTTAAAAACAGCATCTTACATGTAACAAACATGAAAAGTATCTGTTTTAAAACACTTCACAAGCAGCAACTCCTCACTTGAAGCGCATGTAACTCGACTCAGAGATTGGTGTAATCATGTTGCTAATGCTGTAAAACTCTAATAGCACTCAAATGTGCAATAAATTAACTAAATTACTATGAATTATAATGCATAAGTTTAAATATTTGGATAGTTTCAAACTGCCAAAGGGGTCTTGAACTGCATTTTTTTTACCTTTATGTTTTCTCGGGTGCACTAATTATGTTAGTATTTTTACAATTACAAATAATTTTACAAAGTATAATTTTAGAAATCAATTTAGAAATAAAAGGCATTTTTCCTACCATGATTTTAACCCTCTGATTTGATCGCTCTGTATGTACTCTTTGTGTCAGCGTAAACGCCCACTGCTGTGATTGGCTAATATCTTTGCATGTGAAATATAAGTATAACATTCCTAGCATTAGGATCCTTTGAAAGGTATTATTTTTTGTCCTGTATTGCTCTTCTCTCCTCATCATCTCAATAACACCAATGGGCAGGGCCAAATTTGCAAAGTAGGTAGTCTTTGACTTTGGATGGCCATAGGGTCTGTTAAAACGCTATATAAATATATGTATAAAAAATGCAGTCTTTCACCTTATAGATAGGCACATTCCACAATGAGTCATTGCTGGTCTTTGTTACAATTTGTAAAGCTGTTTTTGGACTAACAAGGAAGTTTTTATTTCTGAAATGACAAAAGCTCAAGGAACTTTTGATTTCCTAGTTCATGGGAAAAGCAGGGTTAAAGGGGAAAAAACTATTTGGAAGGAGATAATAAGAACATTAGCAAAACAAAATTTGAACTTGAGCATAAAACCCCATTTGTTTTCTTCTTTAAACCTTTTTTTTGTTCACATATTCACTTACAAAAAAGACATTTTCTAGCCATTCTTTACACTGCCTCATATAAAGATTCACATTGACTGACTCTTTCCAAGCCCAGATGGGTTTAGCAGAACTATTAAAATGTGTCATTCCCTGGGATTCCACACTTATAATAATGTGGATATCGATACAGGTGTTTCTATTTTGCTTTAAAAAAAAATCAATGAAAATCTCAGTAGAATCTAAGAGAAAGGTAAGAGTGTGTAGAAATTATCAACACAAATCAAATCAATCATTTGTTATTTTTTATGTGCATGCTTTTCTCTTATGTGTACTTAAAAAGTGTTTTAAGTAAACATGCTCTAAAACACAATGCAAAATACATGATTCAAAATACAGATAAACACCTATGAAAAAGATCCCTTCATATGTATACAGGATATTGTGCCCAGTTTTACTGTCTTTTCTTAAAGGTGAACTATGTAGTATTTTTGCAGTAAAATATCCAAAAACCACTAGGCCGGTGTTATATATTTTGTTTAGTTGAGTACCTACAATATCCCAGAAGTTTCCAACTATTTGTAAATTGTGAGAAAATTGCTATTTTAACTAAGGACAGGGACGTTTCAGCATTGCATTTGAGGGAGTCGCCTGTCAATTGCGTCATATCTGCGTTACCCTCGGTTTCGGCTTTTATTTGACAGGAGCGCTTTACTCTTAGCAGTGTGAACAAGTGAACGCACAGAGTAAAGTCATAACATCGTTTTGAACACACTTAAATGTATCTAATATGATAAACAGAGCTACATTACCTTAAAATCATAACCGGAAGAGCGGATCTGTGCAGGCGCCCGGCGAATGTCTCCCGTCCCGTCATAATAAAAGTCCCGGTATTCACGAGGCGGGTATTTGTTTAACAATCGCTCCAGCAGCTGTGCTCAGGTCCACAACACTCGGTCCTGCTCTGCTTTAGACTACAGTAACGTTAATAAATGCAAGGTCTTCCCTGTTAAGAGACGACGTGTGGATGGGAGCATATGTTGTTCTAGAACTTGGATATACCTTTCATTATTGATGGTGCCTCCTTTCCAGATGTGTAAGCTGCCCATGCCACATGCACTCATGCAAACCCATACCATCAGAGATGCAGGCTTCTAAAATGAACGCTGATAACAACTTGGGTTGTCCTTTTCGTCTTTAGTCCGGATGACATGGTGTCCCAGTTTTCCAAAAAGAACTTCAAATTTTGATTCGTCTGACCACAGAACAGTTTTCCACTTTGCCACAGTCCATTTTAAATGAACCTTGGCCTAGAGAAAACACCTGCGTTTCTGGATCATGTTTAGATACGGCTTCTTTTTTGACCTATAGAGTTTTAGCCGGGCACGGCGAATGGCACGATGGATTGTGTTCAAAGTAAGGTTGGGCATCTAAGGTATAATGCCGATCTGATATGCATCTCGATACAAAGTATCCGATCCAATATATTAACAATACATGTGTGGCCTTTTGCAATGCAATACGATATGATTCACACCCATATCACGATACGATGCGATAATTCAGCACTAGCTAATTAGATCACGTTTATGTGGTGATGTGAAAGAGGATGCGTTGCCATTGAATTAGTTTGATTATTTATTAACCAAGTAAAACTAAGACTTTTTTACAAACTGCCTTTTCTCTCAGAGCCTAAGTGTCGGTTTACAGTAGAGGGCCATTTTAGAATGCATGGCACATATGGAATACAGGTGCACTAATATGCATTAATTCTATTAACTAATTGATTAGGTAATATGTATGTGACGAGGTGAACGAGTGAGAGACATGGTAGTAGCGAGCGAGACCGGGGACATGATTTGCGAAAGAGTGTCACCTGCGAGTCACACCGGTCTCGAGTCCTCTCATGAGGGAGCTTGGAGGCATATAAGGACGAGCGACACCAGTCAAGGACGAGAAAGGACCAGGCCTGGACTTTACTTTGAGTTTTGTTTACGTTGTGTTGTGTGTGTGCGGGCAGTCGTCCGTGAGGGACTGCCCGCGGTTTACTTTCATTTTGTTTGTTTATTTATTTACATAATAAAAGTTGTTAAGCGTTCGCTGGTTCTAGCCTCCTTCCTTCCCATCTACGAACTCCATTACATTGGTGCCGAAACCCGGGAGGAAGGAGGGACATGTGGTCGAATAGCCCTTGCGGCTGAGGGGGATCGTGGTGCTGAGGAGGCCGGGAAGCGCGGATGAGGAAAGACCGCAAGTGGCTGCACGAGGCGATGGTGCTGGAAGACTGGTGGGACAGAGAGCTCACTGCCGTGCCCCTGGGTTGAGGTGGGGTGGCGGCTGTCCTGGAGGGAGCGGAGGAGTTGTCGGCGTTCGCCGTGGGCCGGAGCCTGCTGCGTCCGCTGTAATGGGGAGGAGCAGGGAACGCGGAGCTCGCTGCCGGCTCCCTCAAGCGGAGGAGCCACCGCCGGCCGCCAGGGGGTGGAGGAGGATCGGGCCATCCACTGGGCATCCAGCACCATCGCATGGCACCACGAGGAAGAGCCTCTCGGCTAGTGAGGACTAAGCGGCAGTGTGTCCGGGAACCGGAACATAATTTTTTAATTTATTTTTTCCTCTCTCCACTCTCTCGTCCTGTCGCTCGGTCTCCGTCTCCCGCTTCTCTCGTCTTGTCTGTCCATACCCCAGACGTGTGAGACGCGGATATTGGGCCCCCCGGGGGGAGTAGGCGCCGTCTCAGGTGTACACCCCAGTCTGTGAGGGGCGATGGGGGAATGTTGCGAGGTGAGAGACATGGGAGGAGCGAGCGAGACCGGGGACGTGATTGCGAAAGAGCGTCACCTGCGAGTCACACCGGTCTCGAGTCCTCTCATGAGGGAGCTTGGAGGCATATAAGGACGAGCGACAATATCTGTTCCTAGTCTAGTCAAGTATTGTGTCAAGTGTCAAGTCAGGTCTTTATTTAGGTTTATTTTGTATTTGTTCATGTTTTTATGACATTAAACTGCACATGGGTTCTTAAAGCTTGCCTCCAGTGGATTTAATGTGATTTATATATATTCTCAAATCTTATTACATATTCTAAAAAACAAAAGTATTCAATGGCTTTGTAAATAATATCATCATAAAAACGCTAATGAACCTTATCAGAATCTAATTGGACTGAGGGTAACTTATTATTTAATAGGTAATTATTTTATTTTGAAGATGATTTCATAAAATAGAAATCAGCATTTGACTTACAAATTATATTTTTGGTGATTTTAAATACAAATATTTAGTACTAAATTTACTTATTCAGAGCCAAGTTTTTTTTAGAGTGCACTGTTGAATGAATGAATAACTCTTTTAAAGGTGCCCTAGAATTAAAAATTGAATAAACCTTTCCGATGGTGAAATAATAAGAGTTCAGTACATGGACATCACATACTGTGAGTCTCAAACACCATTGCCCCCTCTTTCATATTATGGCTTTCACCGACTAGTCAACTAATCGACTAGTCAACCTTAATGCTCTGTCATGTCGCTTTAAGCTTGATGTCGACTAGTCACTGGCCTATAGAGGCAGAACAGGATAAGCAATTTCCTGACAAGCAGGCTCTATTCTGAACAGTTAAAAATGACAAATAAATGCATACTCCGAGAGCTCTCCACAAGACATGTTTGATTATACCATCTGGATGCTTATAATTGATCGGGAGAATGCACGCTTATTGTACACGTAAGTTAATCATCGCGGTAAACTGCGTGCTGCATTGCAACGCACACACATAGCCTGATCACGCGGAGATCGCGCGTCTCACACAAAACCTTTCAGTAGTGCAGAAATGTATTGACAACACAGTTCTGGGATTTATCAATAAAATAGCTTAGAAACTGAAAGGTTCTAGCATATATTTCTTGATAACTAAAACTCACAGCTTCACTATTATTAAAGAGACGTTGTCAGGTAGAATTAATTCACTTACTAATGCATTCACATGTAATCTTTATTGTGCTACTTTTTCTGTATCTTATTCAGAACGAGCAGGAATCTGTGAGAAATATAAAGACCATAATACAAAAGAACTGATACAGAAGCTGTTATGTAGGACCACTAACCTTATGAGCAGTGCTGTATTCCATAGCTGTCCTGTGCACAAGAAGACCCCTGTTCGCGTCTCAGCTTGAGGTTAAGGCTTATTTGTTCATTAATGACGTCATCAGCGACTAGTCGACGTTGACTCGACTTTCATCACATAAATGTCGACTTTAAAAAATGGAAGTCGTTCAACCCCTACTTCATATGTAAATCTCGTGAATCAAAAACATCACGGAAATATAAGTGCTTCTCAACATAAACCCAACCGTGATGCAAGCGTTGGGGATCATTTACATGTACGCCAACAACATTTGCATCTGTCCAAACATTTTCATTGTCAGGCGGAACTGACGGTAACTGGGACTGCACGTAAACAAGACACTGGAGGATAGCAAAAACAGCAACTCTCATGACACATATGTCATGTTTAGGCTGTGCAGGGGATGTGAGGACTTTTCATATGTCAACAGTCCTGGATGAGGTTTATTATAATTCCATACCACAACAATTTATTTTTAAAATCGTTCGTTTGTTCGGCTCATTTCAAGCAAGCTTCGCTCAGCGTCTTAAACTGAAGAAAGGGGCAACTGTATTCCTGCAAGCAGTAAGTAGTGATTTATCCACTTATTGGTGCTGTTTAAACAATTTCTGATTAAATTGAAAGTTTCTTAGAGAGACCGCATTGTCTAGATGACACAAGATGCTAGTACAGTAACAACAGGAAACTCCAAGTACCATACAAAACTAAATAGTGTGTGTAAAGACAAAGGGTAATATTATTTTGTATTACAAAATACAACCACAGATACATTGCTTACAGATCGTTCACTCTATCCTTCTAGCAAACGTCACCTTTTCCAACATAAGTTAAAACGACAGTCATTTGACAAGGCTATTCATTTTGTAAAAATATAAGTTATATATTTATATTTTTGAGAACTGAAGTAGGCCTTTGATGTTTTTGCATGCTTTCAGAGTACATCACAGTCACTGCGTAATGTAAGCCTACATTGTTACTAACGTTATATAAACATGCAATATCGTTGACGAAAAAAGACAAATCTAAAATGTAGGCTGAATGACACTTTAAGCAGAACAT